>NC_088353.1:26642500-26930000 GCF_036884655.1 Musa acuminata AAA Group | reverse complement strand
GTTGTTCTTGCTGCTGCTGCTGCTCTACATCATCCTTCTTCAGGTAGGCAGCTATCAGAACAACCACCTAATGTCATTGTGGAGCTCAAACCCAGCTAAGATAACATGTTAATGTCATTTTAATGGTCAACATAACGGCAGTTTCCATGTTCTTGCAGTCCAGAAACATATTCCAGAAAATTATAGGCTCGGGAACATGCAACGGAACTAATTGGATGCATAGTTTATACATGGAACACTGTACCTATCATTCATTCACAGACTGTGTACTTCCAATGTAGTCGTCTCCTTTGTGTCTTCGTATAGAATTTTGTTCTCACAACAATCCCCATGTGCAATCAAACACTTCCCAGAACAGCATCACAAGTAAAAGATGTAAGAAATTTTGATGAAGCTGTTTCTAAATCATTGTAATAGAAACACAATAAAACTAATGCGGAAACGAAATAGCGTACCTCCAGCCATTGTCGTCAAGAATTTCTGCAGAGGTTTCTTCTTGAACTTTGGTTCTTCTCGGTTCAGAACTCTCGCTTTAGATGGTGTAGGAAAGCCTTTCGCTTCAAATAGATGATTGAACCAAGGGACCAAAATCCTCATGTATATATAGATGTTCTCCCATCAAGAACATTTATCATCACCAACTCATAACGTTCAAGAATTAATTCAAATTTGTAACGTTTGGACCATAATGAAGAACTTAATGATATTAAATATTTAATTTAATAATAACGGTTTCTTGCATAAAGAATAAGAAACTGAAATCATTTAAACCATAATAAATGAAAAAATTCATGATAATGAATTATGAATCTTAATAAGAACGGTTACGTTATTATTAAATAAGATATTTAATAATAACCGTTACATTCTCCCACTTGGTCCATACGTTTATCTTAATAATTTGAATTAATCTTTCTCGAACAACTTTCTTAAGAAATAAATACATGAATCATAGCGATAAATCCTCTAAGAACGAGTATTATCATCCATGTATCACGATGTATTTAGTTTCTTAATCTTAACGTGGTAATATTACTTTATGAATAAACCTTATGTTTATTCTTGGTCCAACAATAATATATTTTCTCAAAATAATGTGCACATGAATGAGAAAATATCATAATATATATGAGTTTTAATATCATTACAAAGTGGAACCAAGTCCCATTTCTCTACATGATCCTTGAATTTCAGAGGTGACATGCCTTTAGTCAAAGGATCAGCAATCATCAATTCAGTGCTAATGTGCTCAATGACCACTTTCTTTTCTTTTACACGTTCTCTTATGGCTAAATACTTAATGTCGATGTGTTTACTTCGACTTCCACTTTTATTGGTTTTAGCCATAAAGACAGCAGCTGAATTGTCACAGAAAATTCTTAATGGCCTAGAAATAGAATCCATGATTCTAAGCCCAGAAATGAAACTCTTAAGCCATACACCATGTGAAGTAGCCTCAAAGCAGGAGACAAACTCAGCTTCCATGGTAGAAGTAGCAGTCAAGGTCTGCTTAGCGCTTCTCCAAGAAATAGCTCCACCGGCCATCATAAAAATATATCCTGATGTTGATTTACGAGAATCAACACAACCGGCGAAGTCTGAATCTGAGTAACTAATCACATCCAGATTGTCTGTATGTCTATACATAAGCATGTAATCTTTGGTTCCTTGTAGATACCTCATCACTTTCTTTGCAGCTCTCCAGTGGTCCATACCTGGATTACTCTGATATCGACCTAGCATCCCCACAATAAATGCAATATCAGGTCTAGTACAGACCTGAGCATACATAAGGCTTCCTACGATAGAAGCATATGGGATGTTTTTCATTGATTCCCTTTCAAAATTGTTCTTTGGGCATTGGTTCAAATTGAACCTATCACCTTTCACAATGGGAGCAACACTTGGTGAACAATCCTTCATCCGAAATCTTTCTAAAAGTTTATCAATATAGGTTTCTTGTGATAGACCTAAAATGCCTCGAGGTCTATCTCTATAGATCTTAATGCCAATGACATAAGATGCTTCACCCATATCCTTCATGTCAAAATTTTTAGAAAGAAATTGTTTCACCTCATGCAGCAAATCCTTATCATTGGTTGCAAGCAAAATATCATCTACGTATAAAACAAGGAAACATATTTTACTCCCACTAACCTTCTGGTATATGCATTGATCCATGAGATTTTCAACAAATCCGAATGAAGAAATCACTTCATGAAATTTAAAATACCATTGGCGGGAGGCTTGTTTTAAGCCGTATATAGACTTCCTAAGCTTGCAAACCAAGTGCTCACCAACACTAGAGGAGAAACCTTCAGGTTGTTTCATATAAACCTCTTCCTCTAGATCTCCATTAAGAAATGCTGTTTTCACATCCATTTGTTGCAACTCAAGGTCAAAATGAGCAACTAATGCTAAAATAATACGCTGAGAATCTTTCTTAGATACAGGAGAAAATGTCTCCGTATAATCGATTCCCTCTTTTTGAGTAAATCCCTTTGCAACAAGTCTTGCCTTGTATCTCTCAATGTTGCCTAACGAATCTTTCTTAGTTTTAAAGACCCATTTGCAACCAATGGCCTTTGCTTCATTAGGCAACTCTACAAGATCCCAAACTCCATTGCTCATCATGGAATTCATCTCTTCTTTCATAGCATCATGCCACAAATTTGACTTTTTGCAACTCATGGCTTGTGAAAATGTTTCAGGATCATTTTTGGCTCCAATATTATAATCAGATTCTTGTAGATATACAACATAATCACTAGGAATTGCTGATCTTTTATTTCTAGTAGATCTTCTTAATGTTGTACTAATGGTTCCTTGAGGAACTTGTGCTTCAACTAGTTGTTCAGGAGCTTGTTGTAATTCCTGAACTGCTTGATCTATTAGAATACTATCAACAACTTGTGGAATTTCAATGATTGGTTGTTCAGCACTAGTTTGTACTTGAGGAGTGCTATGAACTATAACCAATCTATCAGTTGATGTGGAAGGTTGAGATTCTATATGATCATGTGCAGAAACTATGTTCCTGAAATGATCGCTCCCACTAATCACATCATCCTCAAGAAATTTAGCGTTTCTTGATTCCACAATCCTAGTTGTGTGAGATGGACAATAGAACCTGTAACCTTTGGACTTTTCGGCATATCTAATGAAATACCCACTAACAGTCCTTGGGTTCAGTTTCTTCTCTTGTGGATTATATATCCTGACTTCAGACGGACATCCCCAAATGCGCATATGTCGCAAACTCGGTTTCCAACCTTTCCATAGTTCAAATGGTGTCTTTTGGACAGCCTTGGTTGGAACTCGGTTTAATATATACACAGCCGTTTTTAATGCTTCAGTCCACAAGAACTTAGGAAGATTGGAGTTGCTAAGCATACTCCGCACCATGTCCAATAATGTTCGGTTTCTTCTTTCTGCAACACCATTCTGGTCTGGAGAACCAGGCATAGTGTATTGGGCAATAATCCCATGTTCTTGAAGAAACTTAGCAAAAGGACCAGGTGCTTGTCCATTTTCAGTATATCTACCATAATATTCTCCACCCCTATCTGATCTCACAATTTTAATTTGCTTACCACATTGGTTCTCAACTTCAGCCTTAAAGACTTTGAAGGCATCCAATGCTTCATTTTTATTATGAAGCAAATATATATACATATATCGTGAGTAATCATCTATAAAGGAGATGAAGTATTTCTGACCATGTATGTCCATGTCTGGACAACATATATCAGTATGAATTATTTCTAATAAGTCTGAACTCCTATTAGCACCCCTTTTGGATTTATTGGTCTGTTTTCCTTTAATACAGTCCACACAAGTCTTAAAATTAGTAAAATCAAGAGTACTAAGTACCCCATCTTTAACTAATCTTTTAATTCTCTCTATGGAGATATGTCCTAATCTCCGATGCCATAATATAGAGGAGTCCTCATTAATATTACACCTCTTAATGCCAGCGTGAACATGCATTGAACCTTGAGTATTATCATTTTGTAATAAAATACGGTAAAGACCGTCAAACAAAATACCATTCCCAACACAATCAAATTTATATAATAAACGAAATGATGTGTCTTTAAAATTAAAGGAATATCCAAATGGTACGAGTCTGGAAACAGAAATTAAGTTTCGTGAGAAACTTGGTACATAAAAGGTTCTTTCCAATTTTAAAACAAAACCACTACTTAAAGTTAAAATGCATGTTCCAATTGCTTCCACACGTGAGCCCATCTTATTTCCTGATAAGATGCTTTGCTCACTTCCCACTGGCTTCCTTAGATTTTGCATACCCTGCAAAGAGTTTGCAATATGGATTGTTGATCCAGAGTCAATCCACCAGGTGTTAATATTAACATTGACCATATTAGATTCATAACATACATATGAGGTTAGTTTACCTTTCTTTTCAAGCCATTGTTGGAATTTCGTACATTCCTTCTTCATGTGTCACTTTCTTTTACAAAAGAAACACCTTGCTTCTTTCTTGATATCAGCTTGGGGTGGTATTTTTACCTTTTCCCTGCTGATAAGCTTTTTGATTGGCTTGATGTTTGTCAGTTTTGTTCTTCCCTCGAGTGGTTACCATCAATGCACTCTCACCCAATTCCATTACTAGCCTCTCTTCTTCTTGAACACACATGGTCATTAATTCATTAATTGACCATTTGTCCTTATGTGTATTGTATGAAATTTTAAAAGGGCTATATTGAGGTGGAAGGGTGTTCAGAATATAGTGCACCAGGAAGGATTCTGACATATTAACCTCAAGTTTCTTAAGTTGAGCCATAATATCTCGCATTTGCATTATGTGCTCACGCACACCCTTTACGTTGGTGAGTCTGAGGGATGAAAATTTCATTATAAGGGTGCTTGCTAGTGCCTTATCCGAAGTGATGAATTGTTCATCGATAGCCTTTAGCAAGTCTCGGACATTTTCATGCTGGTCAACAGAACCACGTATGCCAGCAGTTATCTTAGTTTTGATAAACATCACGCTGAGCCGATTGGATCGCTCCCATCGCTCATATAACGCGATCTCAGTTAGAGTGCTGGTATCAGTGACTATAGGTGGTTCGTCTTTTCTAATAGCATAATCAATATCCATCCACCCTAAATGGAGGAGAACCCTCTCCTTCCATATCTTATAGTTATCACATCGAATATCAGAGAAATTAACAGTTTGAGAAACTGCATAAAATCAAACATGCTTATGTCAAAATTTGAAGCTTAATAAACTAAAATACATGTTTTACCAATGTGAAACATGTCAAAAATATGAATCACATGACATAAAAATTGCCTGTGGGCTAAATTCTTAATTCAAATAGATTCAAATGAACTTTATGATAAAACTATCAAATTATATTCCAATTCATAATTCCTGTGGGTAAATTATGAAAATAATTTGATATTTTATCCTGATTAATTATATTAAATATAATAAAAGATCCTGTGGGATAACAATTATTATATAAAATATAATCAGTCACAATCCGATGTCTAATTACTTATGTGATCCTTATTTTAACTTTATATATAATTTCAATTAATTAAGGATGCTGTGGCTAATTCTTAATTAATTAAGATTATATGGATCACTAGACATTTTAAACATAAAAAATTTGCTCATATACATAATTTAATATAACTAAATATGCATACATAATATGAGCATTTTACTGACTAAAAATGTTGAAAATGATATTTCCTCATGATTTTCAACAAAATATATCAACAAGTTTCCAAGAAGAAATCAAAATCAAATCATTTTCATGGCATAAAAATGAAAACTTTTTTCATATCAAGGCAGAGGTCATTCGGCTCTGATACCAAATGTAAGAAATTTTGATGAAGCCAACTTGTGTTTCTAAATCATTGTAATAGAAACACAATAAAACTAATGCGGAAACGAAATAGCGTACCTCCAGCCATTGTCGTCAAGAATTTCTGCAGAGGTTTCTTCTTGAACTTTGGTTCTTCTCGGTTCAGAACTCTCGCTTTAGATGGTGTAGGAAAGTCTTTCGCTTCAAAGAGATGATTGAACCAAGGGACCAAAATCCTCATGTATATATAGATGTTCTCCCATCAAGAACATTTATCATCACCAACTCATAACGTTCAAGAATTAATTCAAATTTGTAACGTTTGGACCATAATGAAGAACTTAATGATATTAAATATTTAATTTAATAATAACGGTTTCTTGCATAAAGAATAAGAAACTGAAATCATTTAAACCATAATAAATGAAGAAATTCATGATAATGAATTATGAATCTTAATAAGAACGGTTACGTTATTATTAAATAAGATATTTAATAATAACCGTTACAAAAGAGAGTTGCTCACCAATAAGAACTCATCTGTTCCTGCACACAATGTGATCATGCAGCAGTATTTTGCATGTAAATTGGCAATTATGTGTTGTACTAGGGGGATACAGACCATCTCCTCTTGAGGCTGCATAAAAAAAGTTGCTTGTGTCAGGGAATGTCAACCGGTTGAGCTTGTGATGAAGACGACAGCTGTTGGCCATGGTAGACTTTGTTATCAGATGAGATCATAATTCATACTGATAACATAATAATCGCTACATTGATATTAAAGTTAATCGCTTGAGCAACATATGGGATTAATAATAGAGACAGCAACAAGTAATAGATTGAACAAGTTAATCTCTTGGCTGTTGTGGAAGAAGAAGGGAATAAAAATCATTATGATGCATCATTAATATGATTTGCCTGATTTCTACGTTCATTACGGTTTTGATTTCCACTGATTCAATCTTAAAATTTCACTCAAAAACATGTTTTTCTTCTTGATTTTGTTTCACCAAAATTTAATGTTAAACAGAATCATAGCACATAAAATCATGTTAAATAGGAAACAAGTGATTCTGCAACCTTTAAGTCTCCGAATTTATTCAGCCCATAATAAAAACCATATCATTCCCCGCAGAAATCACCCCCACATCCCCTCCACTCTCCAGATTCCATTATATGAACTCTGTATATATATATATATATATATATATATACTCTCTGGTCTTCCCTACTCTTCTTTATATACGCCACATTGTTTCCTCTTCCTCTGGTCCTACTGCTTCCGGTCTCCATCGTCTACCTCTTTCTCCTTCTCTTACTCTTATGGGGAAAGACTGCGACCACCACCACCACAGTAGCTGCTGCGGGTGCAGCGTGTGCTCCGACCACTCAACGCTCCTCACCATTGCGTGGGTCGTCGGGGCCTTCGTCCTTGTCGTCCTCCTCATCGTCTTCATCACATGGCTCGTCCTCCGCCCCACCAAGCCCATCTTCTACCTCAAGGACGCCACCGTCTACCAGTTCAACCTTTCCCTCTCCGACAACATCCTCTCCACCGTTCTCCAGGCCACTGTCTCCTCTCACAACCCCAACAGCCGCATCGGCGTTTCCTACGACCGCGCCAGCGTCTACGTCACCTACCAGAACCAGCAGATCACCCTCCCCACCTCCATCCCTCCCCTCTACCAGGGCCACCACGACATCAACGTGTGGTCGCCCTACCTGTACGGCGCCTCCGTGCCGGTGGCGCCGTCCATCTGCGGATCCCTGCAGCAGGACGAGGCGGCCGGCTACCTGCTGCTCTACCTGAAGATCGACGGCATGGTGCGATGGAAGGTGGGGACGTGGACCTCCGGCCATTACCACCTCGAGGTCACCTGCCCGGCCTTCTTCTCCTTCGACAGCACGAGCAACGGCGTGGCGGTCGTCCGGTTCCAGCGCATGTCTCCGTGCAGCGTCAGCGTCTGACGGCTCCGTTTGTAGTAGGTTTTCTTGTTTGTTTCTTGACGCCGTTCGTCACGGCATGGTTAACATTGAGATTGGAGAAGAAGATGATCCAACTGATGCTTGTTGTTGCTTTCATCATGTAATAGTACAGGTGGATGTTGTAAATCTATACCTGTTTACTACTTATCGATCTGCTTTCCACAATTTATTCGTATGTCCATGAATCTTTTAGCCAGAACTGGGACTATATAAATATTAATTTTAATATTAATAGTAAAATTAATATATATTCATATATATACATACATACATATATATATATATATATATATGTATATATATATATATATATATGTATATATATATATATATATATGTATATATATATATATATGTATGTATATATATATGTATATATATATATACATACATATATATATATATACATACATATATATATATATATATATATATATATGTATGTATGTATCTATATATATATATATGTATGTATGTATATGTATATATATATATATATATATACATACATACATACATATATATATACATACATATATATACATATATATATATATATGTATCTATAAATATATATATGTATATATGTATATGTATATATATACATATACATGTATATGTATATATATATATATATATATATATATATATATATATATATATATATATATATATATATATATATATATAGTAATGAGGATTTATCAAATAACACTCCCATATTTAGTTGTTTATTAGGGACATCGCGTTTTACTATAATTCGTAATGTGCCCTTGAACCGACTCGATTCAAACCCATTTGATCCAAGTGTTGGTTGGGTCTGATCAATGTCTCGGTTTGAGTCAGGTTGGGTTTCAATTATAGGACAAAGATTTACACTCACAAGTCATACCAAACGTGTGTAACCCTAATGTAGACAATGATGAACTCCTCTCTTATCTGATGAACTCCTCTCCCTGCTTCTCTTCAGCAAACGACTCTCCAAAGACAAATGGAAGCCGTTTGTATCTATCAGCTCCTCTCCTCTGTGAGTTCGCTAGTGCCATTTGTATCTATAAGCTCCTCTTCATTGTGGGCTCATCGGTGCTTGTTGTTTGCAGCAAAATACTTTTCTCTCCTCTCTGGCTGCGTCTCATATTTTATCCTCAAATTGTTGGCATAGATTTGTCTCTGGCAAGAGCACCAACGACTTTGAACCAAATATATCATATTTAAAACTTCTATATACTTGTATTCTTCATATATTAATTGTAATTCATATTTGAAACATATTTTGATTCATTATTTGGTGTCTTGTAAACCAAAATCACTTATATTTAGTGTTTTTTCACTATAATTGATTTGAAATCATTGAAAAAACCCTTAAAGGTTTGTTTTTAAAGATATTATCAACATACTTAGGGCAACTAACTTTTTTTTTGGCCCTTTGCCCTTAAATTTAGTTAAAAATACCACAAAATAGGATTATATATGTATATATATATATTGTTGAATCTCGTATTTTGATGATGAAACTACTTGATATATGTTTATGATTTAATCTGCGTTTTGAGTGACGCAGGATGCTTCGATCAGGATGAGACAATTAAAGCAGGAAAATCATGTTGTGCCGAAGGAACATGTCAGAAGATTGGACGTCGGGCCGGTGGATCGGTCGGCGTATCGACAGAAGGCTTCGGGCCGTGGACTCGGGCATTCGGCCAAGAAGAGCAGGTATTGTGCCAAGGATATCGGAGTTGCGGAGTCAACTGGCCGATTGGGCAATAGGCTGCAGGAGAGGACGATGCGCCGAAGAATCGGACGAAGCGTCGAGAGACCAATGACATGTCGGACAACTTGGTTAATTGCTTAGGATTAATTGTCTCGATCGAAGTTTTGTTTTTGTTGTGCAGGATTAACTACGATAAGAGTAAGACAAGCAGCAGGTGTTGCGCCGGAGTCAAGATCAGGATCACGTTGGGAGTTCGAGAGTTCGACGGAAGTTCGGACGGTCGTCGGAGGTTCAGTGTGAACAGATCCGAGAAGTCCAGAAGCTTGCCAAGCGAAGCTCGTCGGAACTCGCCAAGTGGATCGTCGCAAGTCCAGGAGTATGTCGGATGTCCGCAGAAGGATCACCGAGGGTTATCGGTTGATCGACGGAAGTTGGCCGGAAACTCGCCGGAAGAAGCGATTGACGCATCGGAGCAAAGCTGCAGAAGTTGTCTTAGAGTTAATCGTAGTTAGCATGATGATTAAGCATGAAAATGGGAGGTGATCCCATTAGCTTAATCTTGGGGCAATTGGGCCCCTGAAAAGATTCAAAGTGGGCCGAATGGAGTGAACCATTCGGACCCTGATTGCACCAGGAGGTGCAACCGCCCCAGCCAGGAGGTGCAACCGCCTGGGCTGTGGGGTTGGGAGGTGCAACCGCCCCAGCCAAGAGGTTGCACCGCCAGAGCTCAAGTTCCGAGCTCTACCAGGCGATGCAACCACCGAGCTCAGTCTTCGAGCTCTGGCAGAGAGGTGCATCAGCCTGAGCTAAGTCTCGAGCTCTGCCAGGTGATGCATTCACCAAGCTCAGTCTTCGAGCTCTGGCAGAGAGGTGCATCAGCCTGAGCTCAATTTCGAGCTCTCCCAGGTGATGCAACCACCGAGCTCAGATTTCGAGCTCTGCCAGGTGATGCATCCACCAAGCTCAGTCTTCGAGCTCTGCCAGGTGATGCAACCGCCTGATCCCAGAATTCTGGGATTTGATCGATTTGATCGTTTTGAGCTCGAATTTTGAATTGGGTTGGGGCCTATAAATACCCCACCCATTCAGCACTGAAAAGATACAGACCAATACCGAAATCTTGATCTTTTCTGTGATTCTAAGAGCTCAAAAGTGTTGTAAAGCCTTTAAGTCTCCTCCTTCTGTTCTTCAAGTTTTCAATTGTAAAGTGAGGAGAGAAAGGTCTGTAAAGGTTGTCTCCTAAGCCTGTCAAAAGGAGAGAAATTGTAAGAGGGAAGTTTGGCCTTCGCCCATTGAAGGAAGGCACCTAGTTGACGTCGGCAACCTCATCGGTGGAGGAAGCCAAAAGTTGAGTAGGTCAAGGCTGACCGAACCACTCTAAATCTCTGGTTTGCGTTTATTTTCGAGCACTTTATCATTACTGCAAACCTCCCTCATCACTACTGCTCTCTGCGCTTTCACGAACAAATTCTAAGTGCTATTCTTCCAAATCTGCATTCAGACGTAAATTCGTATTTTCATACATTACAGTTTACGTTTACGTTTGATTCTGCAGAACTATTTTCCGTGCTTTTACGAACGAGCTTCTTTGCAGTTTACGCTTACATTTTAATCCTATTAATAACTGCAATCTGTCCTCTATGATTTTACGAACGAGTTTCAACATTTAGACGCAAAACTGCATTCAGACGTAAATCGGCTTTCCTCGCTCAATCGTCAGATTTCAGTTCACGTTTACGTCTTGATTTCAACTGCATACTGCCTTCTGCGAGTATACAAACGAGTTTCAAAGTTTAGACGTAAATCTGCGTTTAGACGTAAATCTGCGTTTAGACGTAAAACTACGTTTAGACGTAAATCTGCGTTTATACGTAAAACTGCGTTTAGACGTAAAACTGCGTTTAGACGTAAATCTGCGTTTAGACGTAAATCTGCGTTTAGACGTAAATCTGCATTTAGATGTAAATCTGAGTTTAGACGCAAAACTGCGCTTAGACGCAAAACTGCGCTTAAACGCAATCTGCGCTTAGACGCAAACTGCACTTAGATACAAACTGAGAATTTGCTTTTGCATCATAACAGTTTTTGAACGATCGCAGCTTTTGATTTTAATCGCTGTAAGATTTCCGCTGCACTAATTCACCCCCCCCCTCTTAGTGCTCTCGATCCTAACAATTGGTATCAGAGCGGGGTATTTCTCATTTCGGATTTACACCCGAGAGAAATGGCTCTTCAAGAGGGCTTTTCGGTCTTTCGTCCACCGTTGTTTAACGGATTGGACTACACTTATTGGAAAACTCAAATGAGAGTTTTCTTGATTTCTACGAATTTAGACTTATGGAGTATCATTGAAAACGGTTTTCAACTTCCCTCCAAACCGATGAACGAATGGTCGGTTTTGGAGAAGAAGAATTTTTCTTTAAACGCAAAGGCTATGAATGCCTTATTTTGCGCATTGGACAAAAATGAGTTCAATCGGATTTCTACGTGTGAAACGGCTTTTGACATTTGGCGAATTCTTGAAATCACGCACGAGGGAACTAGTAGAGTCAAACACTCGAAAGTTAACTTTTTATTGTATGATTTTGAGTTTTTTCAAATGCAACCAAGCGAGACTATAGGCGACATGTACACCCGTTTCACGGATGTCGTCAATAGTTTAAGAGCTCTTGGAAAATGTTTTTCGGATTTTGAACTCGTAAACAAGATTTTGCGTTCTCTTTCTAAAAGGTGGGATTCAAAAGTAACTGCAATACAAGAAGCTAAAAATCTAAACAACTTACCACTTGAAGAACTAATTGGTTCATTGATCACATATGAAATGACGTGCAATGCACGTGAAGAACTTGAGAACCACCTTCCAAAGAACAGGAAGGATTTGGAACTCTGGACAAATGAATGCCACTTGAGCGATGACTCAAGTGATGAGGACAATGATGAACAAACCAACCTTCCAAAGAACAGGAAGGATTTGGGACATAGAACATTTGAAGACCACTTGAGCATAAGCTCAAGTGATGGTGAACTTAAACTACAAATGAAACGAAAATTAAAAAGCAATCGAACTACTTGCTTTAAACGCAAGAAGAAGAACAAAAATTGGGATGAATCGAGCTCCTCCGAAGAAGAGAAAGTCAACAAAAGCAAGGCGGCAAACTACGCCTTAATAGCCTACAATGATGAGGTAATCGAAATCCCCCTAATTTACTTCGAAATTACATGATGCTTTTCATGATGCATTTTTCTTTCTCTTTAAATTTTCTTGAAAATTATATTTTTAATAATGAAAATGCAAAAATATGATCATGCTTGTAATCTTGAAAATGATAATGAAAATTGCATGTCTTATGTAAATGCAAGATAGAAATCTAATGATCTTACACCTAGTGAGATTAATCTTATTTATGTGCTTGAGAAGCCAGAATGTATATTTTGATGATTTTCATGTTGCTTTTCAATGACGATACATGGCTTTTGTCTGGAAGGCTTGATATTTTTCATTGTCTTTGTTTATTAAAGATAATGTATGGTTTTGACATAAAAATAAAAATTTGAGCATGCTATTATAAAGTCAATCATAAATTAAAACTAAAGAAGTTTTAGGCATTTATAAGAATCATTCAAAATTATGTTCAATGAAACCTTGCTTAATGTTGCAATGAAAATATTAAAGTTATACTTGATGATTTCAGATTTGACAAATGCTACACTTTAAATATGAATCATTCTTCAATCAGATTAAATACTTCAATCATTTTCTATCTCTAAGAGTTCTCGATTTTGGTGAAATACAAGTGATAAATTCATTTATGATATCTTGTAAATCACTTGAATTATGAATGAGTTTTTCTTTTTTATGATGTGTTAAAAGAATCACTTAAAAAGAAAATGTTTTTCCCATTTTATCGAGATTAATGATTTCATGATATTATGTGAATCTCGAAACTGATTTTGATGAAATAGTAATAACGTTATTCATGTTATGAATCTTAAAAATGATAATATGCTTCATGTGATATTATGGATACATGAAACACTTATGATATTCTGTGTATTCATAAAATATTTATCTCATCATCCAATAACTCTTCTTGATATTCCTTATGAGATGAAATGAAATAATGCATGAAATACAAATGAGGAGTTAATGATCATGCATAATAGGATGTAATGAATTCTAGATACCATCGTTTGAATATCTATGATCATGCTGCCAAAATGATATATCATGGATGCTTGAATATCATGTTTGATATGCTCATGATGATGATTGATTTTTCGGTATCATGCATAAATTTTTTGAAATGTAATGTTAATGAATTTGTGCATTGAAACTATAATGATGCACAAATAAGAATGATTACTTACCTTTGTCATGATTTAGAAATTGATGTAAAGGGTTTTTCCATTGTTGACAATGACAAAGGGGGAGATAGCTAGCTTGTACAAAAGATGAAAAAAACTTGATTGCTAGCTTGCCTATTTTAAGAAGCAAAGATTGCTAACTTGCTTATTTCAAGAAGAAAAATTGTCTTCTTGAACATCACTATCTTGAATATCTCAAAAAGCAAAACTTGCAATTTGCACATTGCAATAGGAAGCAAGAATCATGAGCTTACACAAGAAAGCTATCTTGCATTTGCTTTCAAAATTTTTGCTAGCTTATATATTGTGAAACTTGTATATCGTAAAAATTGCTAGCTTGTTGGTCTAAAGAGAAGCAAAAAGTTGCTATCTCAAAAGAAGCAAATGTGCTATCTTGCCTATCTCAAGAGGCAAAATGCTAACTTGCACATCTAGCAAAACTTGACAAATTTGCATATATCAAGAAGCAAGAGTTGCTTTCTTGAACATCTCAAAATTGCTAGCTTGCGGGCCTTAAAATGTACAAATTTTTTGCCAGCTTGTATTTGGTAAACCTGCTATCATACTATCATGATGATGAGTATGTCTTATCTTTATGATTGTATTTGAAAAACTATGGCAAAAACACGTCCTAATGATTGAACGTGTTAAAATTATTTTTCGAACCTTCTTGATTGAATGATCGAATCACTTGATTGGCATAATGATTTTACACAATTACTTGTTGAAAATTATGTGCTTGAATACAAAACTTCCATGATAACAAGCATGCTTTACCTTCATGATTGTAATTGAATATCTATAGCAAAACCTTGTCCGAATGGAAGAAAGAGTCAAATTTCATTTTCGGATTCTCTTGAATCTAACATATCAAGTTCACTCTCTTCCAAACTTAACAAGCATATGTCATATCAAGTTTAGTTCATTGATTTTTGACATATGTAATTAACTAGCAAATACATCTCTCATACACACATCATGTGAAAAATATTTTTTGAGAAATGGATTTGATGAATATGGATGAAAGTGTTTTTACTTGCAAGGATTTATTTCACATACATATCTTGGTCCTTGTAAAAATGAAGCATGATTTAATCTCTCATCGATTCTAACTTCACTCGAAGTAAACTCACAAATAGCATGTATCACAAATAGTCTTCCTCCTTCATGCAAAAAGATAATAACAAAAAAAGGAAGAAGTTTTCAAAGCTATCTCCATGTCATGTTTTCCTTGAGATGTTTGTATAATTGATATCCTATCACTCACTGTTGGAAAATGACATGAACCTAGTTATGACATGAATAATTACAAGCACTTATGCTTAAAATTTGCTTATATCGTTCTCCGTTTTGTTGATAACAAAGGGTGAGAAATATATGAATTGATGCTATGATTGCCAAACTTGCATTATGCCATGTTTGCATCATGCGTTAAGATATCAAGAGCTTGTATCGTAATTTTACGCGTTGATATCTTACCATGTGATGAAATGCTACAATTGATAAACACTTGAAATGTTTGCGTTATGATATCAAAAGCTTACATCGTAATTTTTCATGTTGATATTAGCAAACTTGCATGATGATAAAACTTGATATTATGTTTTTCATGCAATGAGTTGAACCAATATCACAAACACTTGATTGTGATACTTCTCCTTTTTGTTGATGACAAAGGGGGAGAAGTATGTTGATGAAAGTATGTTGATGACATGACATGTGATGCATAAAGTTTATGCATATGTTCATGTTGACGAGTTGCAAGTATTCATGATGAATATTGCAATGACTTGAATTCAGTTTGAATTCAAGGTTCTATCAATATGGCATATTGATAGGGGGAGTTTGTTTAAACTCCGGGAGTTAAGTTTAACTCCGTCATCAAGTGGTTGTCATCATCAAAAAGGGGGAGATTGTTGAATCTCGTATTTTGATGATGAAACTACTTGATATATGTTTATGATTTAATCTGCGTTTTGAGTGACGCAGGATGCTTCGATCAGGATGAGACAATTAAAGCAGGAAAATCATGTTGTGCCGAAGGAACATGTCAGAAGATTGGACGTCGGGCCGGTGGATCGGTCGGCGTATCGACAGAAGGCTTCGGGCCGTGGACTCGGGCATTCGGCCAAGAAGAGCAGGTATTGTGCCAAGGATATCGAAGTTGCGGAGTCAACTGGCCGATTGGGCAATAGGCTGCAGGAGAGGACGATGCGCCGAAGAATCGGACGAAGCGTCGAGAGACCAATGACATGTCGGACAACTTGGTTAATTGCTTAGGATTAATTGTCTCGATCGAAGTTTTGTTTTTGTTGTGCAGGATTAACTACGATAAGAGTAAGACAAGCAGCAGGTGTTGCGCCGGAGTCAAGATCAGGATCACGTTGGGAGTTCGAGAGTTCGACGGAAGTTCGGACGGTCGTCGGAGGTTCAGCGTGAACAGATCCGAGAAGTCCAGAAGCTTGCCAAGCGAAGCTCGTCGGAACTCGCCAAGTGGATCGTCGCAAGTCCAGGAGTATGCCGGATGTCCGCAGAAGGATCACTGAGGGTTATCGGTTGATCGACGGAAGTTGGCCGGAAACTCGCCGGAAGAAGCGATTGACGCATCGGAGCAAAGCTGCAGAAGTTGTCTTAGAGTTAATCGTAGTTAGCATGATGATTAAGCATGAAAATGGGAGGTGATCCCATTAGCTTAATCTTGGGGCAATTGGGCCCCTGAAAAGATTCAAAGTGGGCCGAATGGAGTGAACCATTCGGACCCTGATTGCACCAGGAGGTGCAACCGCCCCAGCCAGGAGGTGCAACCGCCTGGGCTGTGGGGTTGGGAGGTGCAACCGCCCCAGCCAAGAGGTTGCACCGCCAGAGCTCAAGTTCCGAGCTCTGCCAGGCGATGCAACCACCGAGCTCAGTCTTCGAGCTCTGGCAGAGAGGTGCATCAGCCTGAGCTAAGTCTCGAGCTCTGCCAGGTGATGCATTCACCAAGCTCAGTCTTCGAGCTCTGGCAGAGAGGTGCATCAGCCTGAGCTCAGTTTCGAGCTCTCCCAGGTGATGCAACCACCGAGCTCAGATTTCGAGCTCTGCCAGGTGATGCATCCACCAAGCTCAGTCTTCGAGCTCTGCCAGGTGATGCAACCGCCTGATCCCAGAATTCTGGGATTTGATCGATTTGATCGTTTTGAGCTCGAATTTTGAATTGGGTTGGGGCCTATAAATACCCCACCCATTCAGCACTGAAAAGATACAGACCAATACCGAAATCTTGATCTTTTCTGTGATTCTAAGAGCTCAAAAGTGTTGTAAAGCCTTTAAGTCTCCTCCTTCTGTTCTTCAAGTTTTCAATTGTAAAGTGAGGAGAGAAAGGTCTGTAAAGGTTGTCTCCTAAGCCTGTCAAAAGGAGAGAAATTGTAAGAGGGAAGTTTGGCCTTCGCCCATTGAAGGAAGGCACCTAGTTGACGTCGGCAACCTCATCGGTGGAGGAAGCCAAAAGTGGAGTAGGTCAAGGCTGACCGAACCACTCTAAATCTCTGGTTTGCGTTTATTTTCGAGCACTTTATCATTACTGCAAACCTCCCTCATCACTACTGCTCTCTGCGCTTTCACGAACAAATTCTAAGTGCTGTTCTTCCAAATCTGCATTCAGATGTAAATTCGTATTTTCATACATTACAGTTTACGTTTACGTTTGATTCTGCAGAACTGTTTTCCGTGCTTTTACTTACGAGCTTCTTTGCAGTTTACGCTTACATTTTAATCCTATTAATAACTGCAATCTGTCCTCTATGATTTTACGAACGAGTTTCAACATTTAGACGCAAAACTGCATTCAGACGTAAATCGGCTTTCCTCGCTCAATCGTCAGATTTCAGTTCACGTTTACGTCTTGATTTCAACTGCATACTGCCTTCTGCGAGTATACAAACGAGTTTCAAAGTTTAGACGTAAATCTGCGTTTAGACGTAAATCTGCGTTTAGACGTAAAACTACGTTTAGACGTAAATCTGCGTTTAGACGTAAAACTGCGTTTAGACGTAAAACTGCGTTTAGACGTAAATCTGCGTTTAGACGTAAATCTGAGTTTAGACGCAAAACTGCGCTTAGACGCAAAACTGCGCTTAAACGCAATCTGCGCTTAGACGCAAACTGCACTTAGATACAAACTGAGAATTTGCTTTTGCATCATAACAGTTTTTGAACGATCGCAGCTTTTGATTTTAATCGCTGTAAGATTTCCGCTGCACTAATTCACCCCCCCCCCTCTTAGTGCTCTCGATCCTAACATATATGTATATATATATATGTATATATATATGTATATATATATATGTATGTATATATGTATATACATATGTATATATGTATATACATATGTATATACATATGTATATACATATATACATATGTATATACATATATACATATGTATATACATATATACATATGTATATACATATATACATACATATATATATATACATACATATATATTTATATACATATATATATATATATATATATGTATATAAGATATTTTTATTATAATTTATATATTTTCATACTTATAAAATATATACATTCATATTTAGCTTATGTTTAGCTTATGATAATTATATCATTTGAAACATGCTTTCCAAAATATATTATGAATATGATAATTTATATGATCACTATTTTGTTATGAATTAAAATTATACTTACCTGATTTAACTCAAAAATAATTTCAATGAAAAACAACATTTCTTAATGATCTAGTTAAAGAGGCATGCACATTTCATATTGCGAGCATAGGGTCACAAGATGCCTTACTTAAGAACATTATCTTTTGAATTATTAATTTATAATAATTTATAATAAAATTCATAGAAATTTTTTGATAAAATCTCTAATAAAATAGACTATAGTCAACCTAAAAATTTATCTAAACTTCATAACTATTTTTTTAATAATTCACTTTATAATCAAATAAATTAGTTAGTATCACTTAAACTATTACATAATTCCATGAAAAAAATTTACTTTACTATATTAACTGACCAAACTATCTTGAATTATCATGAAATTTTATAAAAAAAATTAGGAGACATATAAAAATAAATATATACTAATTTTTAGCTTAAAATAAAATCATTTATAGGCTAAACTAGTCTCATAATTTAACTACTAATGCCTATTATGTTTTGTTGAAACTGAGTTAAGACAATTTGAATTTATAAACCTCATATCTTAATGCATAGAGTGGGTATTCACTCAATTCTAAATCTCATATAACCTTCAGGAAATCGTTTAAAAGATGTCAAAAGGATTAAGTCAAATTATATTTTTAATAGGGTCAATTCAGCTCGAATAAATTCTCTTCTAAAAAAAAAGGAGACTCTGAGTATCTTATATTTGGACACTTATAACTCTATATATCTATCTCAGATGAAAGTCATACCAGGCTTTAGAACTATAAGAATTTATACAAAATAATCTAAAAATCAAATCTAAATTTAATATTTAGATTATTCAAAAGTAGTTGAAAGTCAATCTATAATATGTAAAATCAAAATCCTAGGTATAATAAGGGAATAATTAAGTTTTTCTTACCTTAACCTTTCTTAGAGTTAGGGTTTATGAGCCTTCATGAGAAAACTAAGAGAATATCTAAAGAAAGAGAGAAAATGTCATGCATTATTAAGTCAATAACGGTGATGAAGCCAAAATAAGATAGAGGTGCAGGTGCTTTAGAGGTTACCATAAGATCTATGATTCAATCTCATTGGACCTTATTTTAAGATTTTTTTATTTTATTAATATAATTATAAGGTTATAATAACTTCAATTAAGTCTAATTTAGTTTGACAAAGATAACATATTGGTCTAAAATCATCTTTCAATCTCACTTGTATATCAACTATTTTAGTATAACACTCATCTTTAATTTATATTTTTATTTAATTTTTTATTACTCTATCCATGCCTAAGTAGCTTATTATTCTCTACATACATGATATTTAAAACTCAATCTTTCTAACTTTAATCATGGTTAAACTTATTCAAGCCTTGAGATTCACTTAAGGTCGATTAAAATCCAACCATCACTTCTAGTCACTATATTTATACTTGTTACCATAACTTAATCTCATATTAAAGTCCGCTAGCATATTTTCTCTTATTGCATCGAAAAACTATGCCTTCTTGCTACAAAATATGCTTAAAGTATATATTGATGTTTATGCATACTCAACAATAATTTTATAGAATATTATGAATAACATATTTTGGGAAGCATGTACTTTAATTTTAAAAGCCGAAAACATGAGCATATCATTTATCATATTTATGAAGAATAGATATTACAAATTATATCACTAAGTGAGGGTGTATATATATATATATATATATATATATATATATATATATATATATATATATATATATATATATATATATATATATATATATATATATATATATATATATATATATATATATATATATATATATATATATATATATATATATATTGGCATGTTAGTTATGATTCAATATGCATGAAATTTAGGTACTATAATCTTCCTCTCATAATAAAAATTTTATACTCAAAATTTCTTAACTGAATAGCTCTAGATATTTTTCTTAGATATCTTTTTTCTTTTAGTAAGTTGCTTCGTTCATTGTGTGATTCCTGTATAGCATTTTGATTAAAGCGATCTTCTTATTACGAAATTTTTTCTCCTTTCTATTAAGAATTTATATGGTTTATTCCTCGTATGTCAAATGTTCATCTAATTTGATTGATTGTTCTTCTAGAACATGAGAAAGATATGAAATGTACTTCCTCAATATTGATATATGGAATATATTATGCATCTTTGTTAATGCAATGGGTAAGACTCGTTTATAGGCCACATTACCAATCTTATCGATAATTTTATATGGTCCACCAAGGACCTAACTTACCTTTCTTCCAAAACCTTATAATGTCTTTTATTGGTGCTACTTTTGTGAATACTTTATCACTTATCTCAATTTTCAAAAGTCAAATATTGTTATCGGCATAACATTTCTATATGTTTTGTATTGCCTTTATTCTTTGATCAATCTTTTCTATTACTTCTATTGTTTCTCTCACCAAATCTGGTCTTAAATATTTTCTTTCTCTTATCTTATCTTAATGAATAGGTGATATGTAATTTCAACCATAAGTGTTTTAAATGGTGTCATCCCAATAGTTGTATGGTAAATGTTATTGTAGGCAAACTCTATCAAACGTAAATATTTACTTCATAAACGCTTAAAGTCCATGATACAAGCTCTTAGCATATCTTCTAATATGTAAATGATTCTTTTTGATTGATAATCTATTTGTAGATGAAAAATAGTGCTAAAAATTAACTTTATTCCTAGTGCCTTATGAAAGCTCCTCTAAAATCTTAATATGAATATATAGTCTCTATCTAATATAATAGAAATGGGTACACCATGGAGTTTAATTATCTCTTAGATATATAATTAAGTATATTAATTCATGAAATAGTTACCACGAATATATAGAAAGTGGGTTGTTTGAGTTAATTTAGTGATCTAAAATTTATCATATCTTTCGCTAGTCTTAGACAAATCTATGACAAAATTAATGCTGACCTCTTACAATTTTCATTGAGGTTACCATGGATTTAAAGTACTTGCTAGCATCTGATATTATATTTTGATTTATTGACATCTAAGATACTTTTCAATAAATTGGATAACATCTCTATTCATTTCAGGCGGTAGTAATGCTCTTTTAGATCATTGTATATCTTAGTTGTTTCGAGGTGCATTGAGTATAAAAATGAGTGTGTCTTTATTAAAATTTCTTATTTTATGCCAAGCTCCTTCGGTACACACAATCTACTCAAAAATATTTTTTTTTTTCTTCACCAATGTAAAAATCTTCTCATTTCCCTGTCTCAATCTTATACTTCAATCAGTTCAAATAAGACTCCTTAATTTATAACTTTTTAATTTTTTAAAAAAATATTTGGTTGTAGTGATAGTATCGTCAATCTCCTAATTAAACTTTTAATGATTATCTCAGATTCAAAATTTTATATTTCTATATGGAGAGGTCCTTGAACTGTTAATAAAGTAACTAAATTGGTTGACTTTCTACTTAATGTACATTCACTTTTCTATGATAGTAATTGATCACATAATAATATTTTGTTAACTCTAGCCATCTTCTTTGTCTTATATTCAACTCTTTTTGAGTAAAGAATTATTTCAAACTCTTATGATTAATGTATATTTTGTATTTCTCCCCATAAATATAATATCATCAAATTTTTAGAGCAAACACTACCACTGTTAATTCTAAATTATGGGTTGGATAGCTCTTATAATATTTTAGTTATCAATAGGCACAAGCTATAACTCTGTTATTATGTATCAAAAATACATCGTAGTATATTTCTAAATGCATCATTAAACATCATGAATCTTTTTGACCTAGATGATATAGTAAGAATTGGAGCTGAAATCAGTCTCTTTTTTAGTTCTTAAAAACTATTTTTATAAGTATCAGTCTATCTAAATTTAATATTCTTGCATGTTAATTGGGTAAGAGGTGATGCTATCTTAGAGAATCTTTCTACAGCACATATATAATAACTTGCCATCCTACTAAAACTCATTATCTTAGTTACAATAGTTGGCTTTGGCCAACTACTAACTGCTTCCACCCTAGTTGGATCCATTAAGATTCCTTCCATAGATACATTATGCATAAGGAATGCTATTTTCTCTAATCAAGATTCATACTTCTTTAACTTTACATACAATTATTCCTTCAAGATACTCAAGGTTATTATTAAATGTTCTATATGTTCCTCCTTAGAGTATGAGCATATATAAATGTTATCAATAAAATTTATCATAAATTTATCAGATACTCTTTGAATACCCAATTCATTAAGTCTATAAAGTTGGCTAGTACATTTGTTAAACTAAATGACATTACTATAAATTCAAAAGTGTCCATATCTAGTCCTAAAAGTGATATTGTGAATGTCCTCCTTGATTTTTAGTTGATGATATACTGCTCTCAAATTAATTTTGAAAAACACTGATATATCTTGTAATTGATCAAATAAATTATCAATTATGGGGAGTGTATTTTTGTTCTTAATAGTCACCGTATTCAAAAATTCTTGGGAGTGTGTTTTTGTTCTTAATAGTTATCTTATTCAACTCCTTGTAATTTATGCACAATCACATTGTCTCATCTTTTTTCTTTAAAAATAGGGCTGGTGCTCCCCATAGCGAAAAGATAAGGCGAATGAACACTTTATCAAAGAGCTCCTACAATTGCATCTTTAACTCCTTTGGTTCTACTAGAGCAATCCTATAAGGTGCTTTGAAAATAGATTTAGTGTCCAGTATTAAGTCATTGACAAATTCAATCTTCCTATCTAGTGGTAATCAAGGGAGGTCTTTTGGAAATACCTAAAGGAATTCACTAATAATTAACACATCCTTTGGCTCAACCTTTATTTCCACCTTAGTGTCAATCACATTTACTAGATATCATATGCTTCCACCTTTTAAGAATCTCCATGCTTTTATTGTCGAGATAAAAAGGATTGATGTGTTTTTTAAGAATAATAAATATAAACTTTATTGACCTTAAAGGTTGAAATAAAAGCATGATGTTTAGACAATTAGTCCATGCCTAATATAATATCAAAGTCTTGTATATTCAATAATGTTATATCTATAACTAATTTTTTGCCAATAATCTGAATTTGATAAAATCTCAATCCCTAACTTGAATACATTATATCTCCCGATGGAACAATTATATAATACATCACATCCGGTCCTTTAGTTGGTTTATCTAGTTTCTCCAAGCAACCTAATGATATAAAAGAATGTGTGGTGCTATAATCAATTAATGCATACAAAAAAATATCATAAATATATATCTTACCTAAGATAACTAAGGGGCTAGCCTTTGCTTCTCTCTTAGTCATCACAAAGACTTCATTCGATATTCTTTTCTATTCTGATGAGATTGTTGTGCAATCCATTGCTAAATGTCTTAGCTTTTTAGATAAAAAATGTAACCATTTTCCTTTAATGCATTCTCCCATACGATGCTTCCTACATTTAGGATAAGTGGACCCACTTGCTGATTAAGAAGACTGGGATGTCTAACCTATTTTTTCTTGTATAGGGCATTTAGGTTGCTCCTATTATTGTCCATGATCTAAGTGCCAATTTCTTTCATTGCCCAGAATCTGTTGTAGAGGCCTGTTATCAAAAATAATATAATTCCTTAGCATATCATGGCTACAACATATTTGTTATGCTTAAAAAATTCTTTACTCTGCCTCCTCTACCTCTAAGGTTTATTTTGCTACTATGGTATAGGGAATATTTGGAATATTTATTGTCATCTTTAAATCCCAATAAATTTTGTACTAAGTCTTTGTCAAAATTAATCTACTCTCAAGATATTAGTGCTAACGATGTGGGGTGCAAATCGGGATAACTCTTCAAACTTTTTAATGTAATCGATCATCGATTTGTCTTCTTGTTTGAGGTTAATAAATTCTATCATTTTGGCAGATCATTAATAACTTTTTAATGTAATCGATCAAAATATTTTTGGTAAAAGATCTTTTTAAATCATTCCCAAGTCATTTGTTCAACATCTACAATTCCCTTTCTTGCATCCCACTAATGACAGACATCTTCTTAAAGCATATAAATTTATACAAATAATTTTATCTTCACTTAGAAATCTTTACATACTAAAAAATTCTCTCAATATTTCTTATCCACTCTTTGGCTATTAGTAGATCTGTATCACTTTCAAAGATCAGTGGTTCATTCTTTCTAAATCTCATAATTGATAATTCTAAAATATCATGTCCTCGAGCTACTACAAGTATCATCTTATTCTTAAGCCAATAACTAGTTTGGTTTGTGTAGAATATTGTTGCTCCACCAATTCTGTTAGCTTATTAATTATCATATCTCTTTGATCTCCTTATATAGATGTCTCTCTACAATCTGGAGTCTCCTCTTGAATATTATAACTGCTACTAGCTTTGCCTCTTGTTCTTATAGTATCTTTCTGATTAATCACAACTTGTTCATACCTTAGTTGCCAAATATAAAGGCATTATATAATAATAAAAATTAATTTAACTCAATTATTAAAACTTATATGAGAACCGAGTTTTATACTTTTGTAGATACAAATAGTTTATATGACTCATGACTTAGGTTGTGATACCACAACTTGTAATACTCTACTCCTAATCTCACCCATACCCTAGATGCATAACTAAAGTTGGCATATAACTAAAGTTGATGCCTCCTTTTAGTTTTTTTACTATATCAATAAGAGTGTATATAATCTTAAAAGTAAAACATGTTAATTTATTAGACAAAATGACAGGGTTCCCCCTAGTAATTTTGACGCCTATATATAATTATAATATCTAACTAAAATAAAAACACATATACATAATATGTCTAAAATTTATACATATACAAATACCTATAAGTCATTATCCATATCTGTATTAGCATGAGCTCACACGTGCTCACTTTCCGGCTCAATTACTTCGGTGGGTACTAGTATCTTTACTAACAAAATAAGGTCAATAAGTATAAGCCTTTATAGCTTTATTTAGGTGAGCATATATCATGTCATGTATATAATATTTTAAAATTATTGGTAGAAGATATTTAATAGTAAACCCCTCGTCCCATAACATCTTTAGCAAACATAACCCTACAACATGGCATATGTAAAATAAAGAGAAAATTCTACATCAAAATAATTCAAGATGTTTATATGTATATATAGAAAACATAGCAAATATATACATATACGTGCATAACATATACGTGCACTCTCTTATCGCATATCATCATAATATATACGTATACTCTCACATCGTATGTCATAATATATGCATATACTCCTACAACTAACATCATAATATATACATCCATTCCCACACTGCACATCATAGCGTACACATGCATTGCACGTTGTAACATATTTATATACTTTCGCACCACATGTCATCATATATGCATATATACAAGATATTTTTATTATAATTATTTTTTATTTATAAAATATATACATTCACATTTAGCTCAGTTGACAATCACATCATTCGAAATATGCTTTACAAAATATATCATAAATATGATAATTTATATTATTATTATTTTACAATGAATTAAACTTATACTTAACTCAAAAATAAAGATATCAATAAAAGACTATGTTACTTAATGATCAAGTATGATATGATGTAATACATCTATCAAATTGGGAGCATAGGGTTATGAAATGCTTTAATTAAGAATCTTATTTCTTGAATTATTGATTTGTAATAATTCATAAAAAAATTCATAGAAAAAATTTAATAAAATAACTAATGGAATAGACTATTCTCAACTTGAAAATTCATCTAAGTTTCACTACCAACTTCTTAACAATTCGCTCTATAATTAAATAAACTAGTTAGTATCACTCAAACTATTACATAATTATGTAAAAAAAAAATCACTTGATTTATCATAAAAGTTTATAAAACTAAAAGACATATAAAACTAAATACACACTAATTTTTAGCTTAAAATAAAATTATTTAAAAGCTAAACTATCTTCCTAATTCAACTACCAACACTTATTCCATTTTGTTGAAATTGGGTTGGGACTATCTAAATTTATAATCGCATATCTTAGTGCATAGAGGTGGTATCCATTCAATTCTAAATCTTATAGAAGTTTAAGGGAATCTTTTAAAATATATCATAAGGATATACTTTAATCATATCCCTAAGGGGGTTAATTCAGCTCGAATAGAACCCTTTCTTATGGAATAAAAGATTTTGAGTATCTTAGATTGGGACACTCGTAATTCGATGCACCAATCTTTGATTAAAGTTATACTAGAGGTCTTAGAACTATAAGAGATTTGTACAAAAATATATCTAAAAAATAAATATAAATTTAAAATTTATATTATCCAAAAGTAGTTGACAAGATCAGCCTATATTCTATAAAACCAAAATCTTAGGTATAGCTACGGAAGAATTGAGTTTTTTTTTTTTAATCTCAACTTTTCTTATAGCTTGGATTTCTTAACCTCCATAAGAAAAGCTAAAAGAATAACTAAAGAATGAGAGAAAGAGTTATGAGTTATTAGGTTGGTAAAGAGAATAAGGCCAAATAAGATAGAGATGCTTAAGAGGTTACCTTGAGATCTAGGGTTGAATCCCATCGGACCTTATTTTAATTTTTCTTCTTCTTTTACTAATATAACTATAAGGTTATAATAACTTCAATCAAGTTTAATTTGGCCTGACAAAAATGATATATTTGGTATAAACTCATCCTTCAATCTCACTTATGTATCTTAATTTTTTAATATAATACTCATCTTTGATTTATATTTCTATTTAATTTTTTATTATTCCATCTATGCCTAGATAGTTTATTATCCTCAATGTACATAATATTTAAAGCTTAAACTTTCTTACTTTAATCATGGTCAAACTTATTCAAGTCTTAAGATTCACTTAAGGACGATTGAGATTTAACCACCATTGTTAGGCTCGAGTCGGCACTAAGAGAGGTGAATTAGTGCAATAGATAAAAATATTGGTTTGAAATTTCTTCATACGATAAAAATCAATCTCAGAAGATAACTTGAAATTGAATGCTTTTTGTAAGCATACTAAAAGTAAAGTAAGGAGGAAGTGAAACAATTACAAAGTAAGTAAATGACAATAATAGAAATATACACTGATTTTTAGTGGTTCGGTCGTCATGACCTACATCCACTCCCGATTCCTCTTCACTTGAGGGCATCGGCTTCCACTACTGATCTTCTTTCAATGGGCAAAGATCAACTATCATTTTACACTTGATTATCCTTTTGATGGATTTAGGAGAGAACCTTTACACCCCCACCTACTCATCTCTTAAACCACACTAACACTTAGAGCTTGATAGGAGTTCTCACAAGATTACAATAGTGTTTTTATGACCTTTTGCTCTTAATTCATAAGTTTGTTAACTAGGGATGAGAGGGGTATTTATAGGCCTCAAGTTGATTCAAACTTGGAGCCTAAAAGTGTCTCATCCCTGATTTTCGAAGTACTCGCAATACCACCGCTTATAGCATTGACACTGGATGGTACCATCGCCTAGTCTGGTAGTACCATCGCTTGGGAGACTGTGTTTGGGTAGTACAATCGCCTAATAATCTCGAAGACTGAGTCTGGGCAATACCACCGCTTGACATAGTCTCGAAGATTATGCCATCGATGGTTCCATCTGTTGGGTCACTGCTTGGGCCTTTCACTTAGCCCAACATAGCCCAAATTTGGGCCCAACTAACCCCTAATTGAGTTAGCCCAATTCCAACACAATTACACCTAAAACCTACTTCAATCTAGATAATTATTACAAAACTTGAATCAAATATTGTCTGGTATGTTATTGGTTCATCGACGCTTTGTTCGATTCTTCGACGTATGTGGCCATTTGCCCAATCGGCTAGTTGACCTCCGTAACTCTGATTTCCTTAGCATAATTTTCGCTCTTTTTGGCTCGATGCCCAAACCCATGGCCCGAAGCCTTCTGCCAATACGTCGACCGATTCTTCAGCTCGACGTTCAATCTTTTGACATGTTCCACTCCGGCCCAATATAATTCTTCATGCTTTTATTGTCTTTCCCTGATCGAATCTTCCTACGTCACTCAAAACACAGACCAGATCATAAATATATCAATTGATTTCATTATCAAAATCTAAGTTTCAACAACCTCCCCCTTTTTTATGATGACAACCAATTGATGACGGAGTTAACCTCAACTCCCTCTATTAATATGTCATATTGATAGAACCATGAATTCAAATTGAATTCATGTCAAAACAAATTTAATCATGAATATTTCATCATTGCATGCATTATTATCATAAGTTTAAGTATTGCATTCTTAATACCAAGTCATCATATATATTGTCAAAATATAAAATCAAAATTGCATACATGATTCCAAATTATCATACATAATTTCAAATCATCACTTTAGGTATAATATGCATGATTATCATCATACCTTCTCCCCCTTTGTCATCAACAAAAAGGAGAAGTGCATTTAGTAAGTTTTTGAGATATGTAAGTTTTATAACATACAAGCTAGCAACAATTTTGAGTTATGTAAGTTTGCAAATTTTGCTTCTTGAGATAGGTAAGATAGTACTTTTGCTTCTCTTGAGATTACAAGCTAGCAATTCTTGGTGACGTTTAATATAGCAAGTTCTTTCTTCTCTTTTGAGAAGTGCAAGTTAGTAATTTTGCTTCCTAGCAAGTTTTTCTCCTTGCAATTTGTAAGCTAACAAATTTAGTAAGTGTTACATCATATTAGAACATGCAAGCTAGCAAATTTTATCTCCCCTTTTATCATTGTCAAAAAGAAGGGAAGAATAAAATTTTATAATTATTTTCCCTTTACATAAAATTTCATATCATGACAAAGGGAAAGTATCAATCTTATTTCAATATGTTTGTGCATCATTATAGTTTCAAATTAAAACATATATAATTTTGAAACCTTGCATATCATCCTTACTTCATGCATGATACCAAAAATAAATCATCACTATGGGCATATCATACATGATACTCAAGCATTTATGATACATCATTATAGTTTCAAATTAAAACATGTACAATTTTGAAACCTTGCATATCATCCTTACTTCATGCATGATACCAAAAATAAATTATCACTATGGGCATATCATACATGATACTCAAGCATTCATGATACATCATTTTATTAAAAAATCATAGTATTGCATGCATCATTCCAAATCATAAATATTTCAAATCATGATGGTATCAAAATGTCAAATTACATTACATCCTACCATGCATGATCATAACTTCTCATTTGTATGCATCAACATAATATCATAAGTATTTCATGCATAATTTCATATCATCACATGAAGAATATCAAGAAAAATTAATTGGGTGATGAGATATACACTTCATGAATACAAGAGAGTCCCAAACCAAATTTTAAGTTGTGAATATCGAAAAATCAAGAGAAATGTTATGATTCCTTTTGGATGACTCAAATAGCAAAGAGAATAATCATAGTAAATGATCTTGATTCATAAAAAAAAATCTCATGTTATAATTCCAAGAATTCACAAGAAAAATCATGATTCATTTGACAAAAAGATTGTCGATTCATGCAGTTAAATAAATATTTTTTAAAATATCATCACTTCAACTCATCATGCATACTATCAAAATGTAAAATCATCAAATATGATACAAATATTTATCATTATTTTTAACTCATTCAATTTGTCAAATCAACAAAGTCATTTTCAAGATATTTAAAATGAAATAAAGAGATTTATCGATCTCTCGAAATGCAAGTGATTTCCTTTCTCCCCTTTGTCATTGTAAATAAGAAAGAAGAAGAGGGGAATAATAACTTAAGTCATAAATTATCAAGATGTCAAGTAGCATATCATGGTTTAATAGGATAAGTCTCCTTTTTAGTGAATAGCAAGAAGAATCATAGGATAATAAAGTATAAAAAACCTTGATTTATCGAAAGCTTTCAAGTTGTAATCAAAAGAATATTCATGATTCATTTGGATAATTTTTCTCTTTAGTAAATGACAAAAAGAAATATATGAGAAAAAGATTTCAATTCATGTATATGAAATCTTCAATTATCAAGATCATGATTTAGATAAAACTCATTCGAATCTAAATAATCAAAATTACTTTAATTGTCCAAGAGATTCATAAAATAACATTAATAGATTCATTAATCTTTTTTTTAATTGATAAGATAGAGAAAAAAAATTTAAGAAAAATGCTTTCCTCTTTTTACTTGTTTCAATTTAAGTGATTTGATTTCTTACAAGCATGCTCAAGTTTTTACACCAAATCAAAACATATATCATCACAAAGATTATCATGCATAATTTTGAAATATAAACTCATTAAGCATGATTTCAAATTATTATTATATTATTTCATTAAGCATGATTTCATATTTTTAATCAAAATCATTTTGTTTGTTGTAGTAATGTACTTTCCTTCTTTGTATCAATGATTCAATCATATCATGAGATATACAAATCATAAATATAAAGGAATCATGTCATGAAAGATATAAGATCAAAAGTGTAACACGTAATTCCAAAACATAAGATTTTAAATCATTATGCATCATTAAATCTACAAAATGATCATTTTCAATTAAAATTATTAAGTGAATCTAACTCGTCGTACTTAGTGTTAGAAGTTAATATGTAATTGTTATGCTCAAAATTTTTTTTTTCAAAATCACTAGAAAGATAAGCATGATCCCAAAGACTTTTAACATTTTCATTACATCATGCAATTTTTAAAAAATATATATAATTTTCTAAACTAATTTAAAAATAACTCATGAAATGCATCATGTAATTTCGAAATAAAATAAAGGGATTTTGGTTACCTCATCGTCAAAAGCCATTAAGACATAGTTTGCCATCTCACCTTTGTTGGATTGTTCTTCATCTTCGGATGAACTTGATTCGTCCTAAGCCACCTTAGTATTTTCTTCTTCTTTTTAGATTCATTTTTGTTCTTAGATTCTTGTTTTAAGAATTTTTTAAGTTCTATAATCAAGAGTTCAAAGTCATCATCACTTGTGCTTTCACTCGAGTGATTTTCATTTGTTCCAAGTGTCAAATTCTTCCTATTCTTTGGAAGGTTGTTCTCAAGCTCTTCATGAGCTATACAACTCATTTCATAGGTCATCAATGACTCAATCAATTCTTCAATGGGAAAATGGTTCAACTCCTTTGACTCTTGTATTGTCACGATTTTAGGATCCTAACTTTTTGGAAGGGATCTAAATATCTTGTTAATAAGTTTAAAATTTGAAAAACATTTGTCAAGAGCTTTTAAATTATTGACGACATCCGTTAAACGGGTGTACATGTCAACAATAGTTTCGCTTGGCTTCATACAAAATAATTTAAAATCATACATCAAAAGATTAACTTTAGAATCTTTTACCCTACTTGTGCCTTCGTGTGTGATTTCGAGTGTATGCCAAATATCAAAAATTGTTTCACAAATAGAAACTCGATTGAATTCAGTTTTATTTAAGGCGCAAAATAAGACATGTTAGGATCGGAGCGGCACTAAGAGGGGGGGGGGGGGGGGTGAATTAGTGTAGCGGATTAAAACGTCGGTTTTGACATATCTTTCGTACGATAAAAATCGAACTCAGAAGTGCTTAACTTGAAAGCGTATTCGTAAAGTTGTACAGCAAAGATAATGAGAAAATAAAGCAAGTAAGAAGGTTTGCATTAATGTAAATAGCAGTAATGAAATGCAAACTAGAGATTACGCCGATTTTAAAGTGGTTCGGTCAAATGACCTACATCCACTTGCGAGGCCCCTCTTCGATGAGGCTCCCACCTTCCACTAGCAAATCTCTTGAAGGGGAAGGGTAAATACCCCTCTTACAACTTTTTACAATCGGTTCACTCTCTTATAGATTTTCAGCAAGAAAGAAGGAGGTGAACACTAGAAAATTGAAAACAAGACTAGCTATGACTTTTCTAAGACCTTTCTCTCAATCAATTGCTTCTCAAAAAGTTGTAATCTCAGCTGAGATTTGAGGGGTATTTATAGGCCTCAAGAGGATTTAAATTTGGGCTCCAAAATTTGAATTCTCTTTGGTTCCCGATGTTGGCGGTGCCACCGCCTGTTAGTGGCGGTGCCACCGCCTGTCAGTGTCTGACACTGACAGTGGACTGGCGGTGCCACCGCCTAGCCAAGCAGTGCCACCGCCCAGCTCTCGAGTGATGGGCGGTGCCACCGCCTAGGCCAATTCAGCTCATTGGTTGGGCTCCAAACTTGGCCCAAACCAGTCCGAACTCGGGCCCAATTGCCCCCTACTTGGGTTATAGGATTAACACCTAATCCTAACCCTAATTAACATGCTAACTATGAATTTAAAGACATTTTCTAAGCTATTACAAAGTCCTTAAGTCAAGACTTCTTCCTGCGAGCTTCCGACGAACTTCCGACGGTCTTCTGATAAACTCTCGGAAACCATTCTGCGGACTCTAGGCAAGCTCCTAGACTTTACGATTTGATCTTGGCGAGTTCCAACGAGCTTCTTCGGCAAGCTCCGATCTTTCTCGGCGAGCTCCGCGAACTTCCAACGAACCTTTTGGCGAGCTTCCGAAAAACCCTTCGGCAAGCTCCCTATTCATTCTCAGCTAGTTCCGGCAGCATTCCCGATGAACCTTCGTACTTCCGTCGAACTCTCGAACTCGCAACAAATCCTTTGTGCTTGACTCCGACACTTTGTTTTGCTTTATGTCTTCGTCGTTATCGTAGTTAATCCTGCACACACAAGCCAAAACTCTACTCCGATCTAGACAATTATTACAACACGAATTGACAATCTATTGCTCGGCACGTTATTGGTTAGCGCTTCGTCCGATTCTTCAGCGCATCGTCCTCTCTTGCGGCTTGTTGCCCAATCGACGGTTGACCTCCGCAACCCCAATATCCTTGGCGTAATTCCGCTCTTGGCCCGATGCCCGACGTCCGAAGTCTTCTGCCATCCAATATCCTAGCGTGATCTCCTCCAACGCAACGTTAATTCCTCCTGCGTTAACTGTCTAATCCTGATCGAGTAGACCTGCATCACTCAAAATGCAGTTTAAATTATAAACACATATCAAGTGGTTTCATCATCAAAATACGAGATTCAACAAGACATTCATAGATTTGGCATTTAAAGATAAAATCTTCTTCTCTAACTCATTCCAATCATTCATTGAATTATTTATATTAATTATTATTAAGTTATATACATTTAACTAATTTTTTAAGGTGTGAAGTTATGCTTGAATAACCCATTCCTCCTTCACCATCCCCTCATTCACCACTCTGTGCTTCCTCAATTACCATGTCATCCTCTTGATAATTTATAATTAATGATCATAGTTACATCGATTATTTTTTGTGTTTTCTTTGTGAATCGAGTGCTAGGAATCAAGACCATATAATATCTATTTTCCTTAGGCTATATCATCTACGTGTTCTTAAGAGGATATATTTTCATCATATAGTAGATATTCCTAACATTCCTACGTAGCAATTTACTTTGTAAAGTATTTTGGAACATTAGACTAAGGGATGCGCTTTTACATTTGGTGGTGTCCTAGTTGAGTTTAGCCTAAATAGTATTGCTTTGATTTTGGGGGTTCTTATCCATAGATAAGTGATAGATGTTGAAGTAACAATTTCGGGTTATATATTTGAGAAATAGTTTATAGACAAAATATATAATATCTTATCTGTAGGCTAGTTTTGAGTGATGAGAAGGTTGACATTGTCAACTTTTATTAGTTATATATTTTATACATTTTTGTTTAAGTTTTGTTTTGTCAAACAAACTATACTTCACCCCGTACGTTATTATCTTATGTTAATGATTTGGATTCATTGACAAACTATAATTGGATGATGGTTGTTCATTCTTATATTGTTGTTAAGGTTATAACTATTGACGCTTCGATACAGAAGTTGAAGGTTAAGGGTAGCACAAAGACTATTGGATATCTCATAGGGTGTGCTTTGATATCAATGGTAAATTAAATCTTATTTTTCAACATATATACAATAAGCCCTATATAAATTATTTTTGAATCTTACTTTTGCTGATATGACTATGTGAGCATGTGGATACGTTTATACCATCTCAAATCATCCCCGATTGTAAAGAAAGAGTTAGGTGAGTGTTAGTAATTGTAATGTTGTCAACTTAAGATTGCAGCCAACAATTGATGATAATGTAATTATTTATTTATAAATACTTGTTTATTTGGAGATATGAATATGTGCTTTATAATTTTGTATACACTTGGTATGTAGGTATCTAAGTATTTTCATGACTCATACTTAATCTTATCTACTAATAGTTGAGAATAATGAGGTACAATAATTTAGTTTTTTATTATATATATATATTAAATGTGTTACTTTATTTAATATATTATTTTATTTGTAGGATACATATATTGGTGAGGGACAAGAATGCGCAAAGTGTAAAAATAATAAAAATAAAATTAAAATATTATATAAGATATTCAAAGATCATAAACCTAGTTATTTTGTAACCCCATGCCTAAAGGAAGTCCATATCTTCAACAATGATCCATTATCTTCCATAGTGCATTCCGCCACACCAAACATCCAAAAGGATCAATCATGTATTACTTTATTGGTAGTCCGTATAGGCTTAAAATATATCAAACTTTAAAATATAGCTCATATTTCTTTAGAAAGAGGAAGTTACCTAAACGAATATGTCATTAGAGATAAGCGACGAAAAGCTCATATTTCAAAAGCCTTTAAAGACAAGGTTAATAATCATTTAGCCCTACCGGAGGTGAAAAGAGAAAATTTTATAAAGGTAATGGAACTAATTATATTAATAATTAATTTGATTATATTTATTAATATTTTTCATCTGATAGATTTATGATAAGATGGGAACCGACGAAGAAAACGCTATCAATTTGGGTTTGAAACTAAAGACTTTATCGTAAGTCTTTCAGATAATTTGATTGCTAAATTAGTTTTGCTATAACTGATTAATTATCATTCATTATTTATAGTGTAAGTTGTTTGACATTTTCAAAAGATGAAATGTTTTAGTTTGAATATAAATCTCTTTGGTCTTTATATAGAATGTGCGAGAATTTAATTATAAGAGGTTATATATGCTTATGAGTCTATTCATTGTCGTGACGTTTTATAATTTAGACAAATTTTGTCATCATTCTTATGGAGTGGTTTTGACGTAAACTAGTATATTTATATATTATTATAGAATTATTTTACTTTATAATGAATTGACTAATATTTTTGTTGGTTTTCAATTATAAGGAGCATGTCGTTCATTTAAGATGAAGAATTGCAATATCACCCTAGATGGCTTGATTCAATATATTTTTTGATGGAAAACTAAGGTAGTGAAATGTCCTCAATAAGATGGATCATCTGTGAATCATGTTATTCATATCACTCAGTTATAGTAATTATTGTACTAATTGATTTTTCTATTTTGTAGTAATAATCTATGAATCATGTTATTCATATCACTTAGGTATAAAATTTTGAGAAAATATTCTTTGTAGATTTATTTCATCTCCATCCTGGTATTTCAAAGAAATTTGTAAATAAAAGATGGAAGACTAAGGTAGTGAAATGTCCTCAATAAGATGGATCATCTGTGAATCATGTTATTCATATCACTCAATTATAATGATTATTGTACTAATTGATTTTTTATTTTGTAATAATGATTGCATGATATTCGTGATAAAATACATGAATAACTTATTGATGGATAAAGAAATGCACTTTAGTCAAAGGGACATGTTATTGTATCGCCTCCGAATTATCAATGCTATATTGGCAAAGTAAGAAGAGATTTGATCCCCCTCCCAATTTGAGTTTATGTTGAAACATTACGGTATAATATGTGTAGTCTTATTTGATGGTCTATGTTCTTGTACAAATTGTTTGACAATGTGACTTCAGGTTGGTAATATGATTAATGTTGTGAATATTTCGTATGTGTTTGCTTTATAGTAATTGAATATGTATTTTTATTATGATTCATTATATATTGTTATGATGTTTTCCGCTCATATATGTATTTAAGATGCTTTATTTTCAAAATAAGATATTTTGAGTTGAATTTATTATCAAGTTTAACTCGAGTGTAAATCATAATTATAAGATATTTAGTATCTAAATTTGTCTAGCACTATAATGACATGGTTCTAATATGTTTAGTATCACTTAATTTGTCTTGATTTTAGGGTGATTAATTTTTTAAATATGAGACTTTTTGGGTGAAACTGTAATTCAGTGGAACACGAGAATAACATGAGTGAAACCCAAGTATAGCTCAAATGTAAATCCTTGACTTTTCTTTATATCTATCCAAACTTCTATATAACTAACATGATGTGATTCTAAATAGATTTTAGCACCTTTTTTTTTTTATGAATTTTAGGTGATTAATTTTTCAAATAGGGGATCTTTGTGTCAATTCTATAATTGAGTGTAACTCAATTATAAATTATTAAAATTTTATCAATCTTATCCAAATATTTTTATAACTATCATAACATTATTCTACTATATCTAGTATCATTTTTTCTAATTTAGTATAATTATATGATGTATATCATTAAATTTTCATTAATGATATCTAAACTTTTTCATAACTATAATAACATGATTCTAATATGTGGAGTATCACTTTTTTTTTTATTGATTTTAGGATGATGCTTCAAAATAGGTATTTTTCATGATATAATTTATGGTTAAGTATAACTCAAGTATACTCAAGTGTAAATCATTGAATTTTCATTGATCCTATCTAAATTTCTTCATAAGTATAATAATATGATTCAAATATTTTTAGTATTACTTTTCTTATTTTTAATTAATTTTAGGATACTTCAATTTTAAAATAAATATTTTTTTAGGTAGAATCTATGTTCAAGTATAAGTGTAACGGAAGTGTAACTCTAGTGTAAATCATTGAATTTTGATTAATCCTATCTAAACTTTTTCATAAGTATAATAACATGTTTTTAATATCTGTAATATTATATTTCTTATTTTTATTGATTTTAAGATAATTAACGTTTGAAATAGGTGTTTTTGGGGTAGAATCTATAATCTAACTTATTAAATTTTTACTAAACTGTCCAAACTTATACATAAGTACATAACATAATTATAATATGTATAATATTACTTTTCCCATTTCTTTTGTGATTTTAGTATGTAATTTTTAAAATAATTTTTTTTAGATTGAATCTATGGTCGAGTGTAACATGAATGTAACTCAAGTGTAAGATGGTGAATAATCCTCCAATCTATCTAAACTTCTCCATAAGAACCATAATATGATTATAATATTTATAGTATCACTTTTACCTTATGTTGAGATTTTAGGGTAAACTTTCTAATTTGGTGATTTTTTTTATGGATCTATGAATGAGTGTAACTCAAGTTAAATTTTATCAAACCAAACCAAACTTCTTTAGGATTAGTGTGACATGATTATAAGTTAATTAATATCAATTTTAGTATAGTTAATAGAATTTGGTGTGCAATGATTCAAATTTTAGATGGTAACTATCCAATTTGTAACTTTAGTATAACTCATTAAATTATACCAAATCAAATTTCAAGTTGTAATCCTATCTAATTCGTAACTCAAGTATAACTCAAGTTAAATTCCATCAAACCAAACCAAACTTCACCAAGACTAGCATAACATGATTTCAAGTTGACTAGTATTAATTTTTTTTTTATTTTTTGATAATTTTATTATAATTAATTAAATTTGACACGTGGTGATCCGAACAAAACATATCTTAATAAAAAAATGATCCTAACTTGATTAAAATCAATTCTACAAACTTAACTATGTTAGGATCGAGAGCACTAAGAGGGGGGGGGGGGGGGGGGGGGTGAATTAGTGCAGCAGAAATCTTTCAGCGATTAAAAACGAAAGCTGCATTCGTTCGATAAAAACTATTTTGATGCAAAAGCCGATTCTAAGATTACTTATGATTAAGTGCAGTTTACGTCCAAACACAGTTTGCGTATAAGCGCAGTTTACGCAGTTTGCGTCTAAATGCAGATTGCGTCTAAGCGCAGTTTGCATCTAAGCGCAGTTTGCGTCTAAGCGCAGTTTGCGTCTAAGCGCAGTTTGCGTCTAAACACAGTTTGCGTCTAAGCGCAGTTTACGTCTAAGCTCAGATTCGGAAAGATCTGAACTTAGACACTCGTTCGTAAAAGCGCAGAAGGCAGTTTGCAGTTATAAATGGAATCAAAACGTAAACGTAAACTACAAAGAAACTCGTTCGTAAAAGCGTAGAAGACAGTTTGCAGTTATAAATAGAATCAAAACGTAAATGTAAACTACAATGTAAAGATCGTACGAAAACACCGATTTACGTCTGAATGCATATTCGGAAAGATCAGACCTTAGAAACTTGTTCGTAAAAGCGCAGAGAGCAATAGCTATGTAGGAGGTTTGCAGTAATGATAAAGTGCTCAAAATAAAAGCAAACCAGAGATTTAGAGTGGTTCGGTCAGTCTTGACCTACTCCACTTTTGGCGTCCTCCACCGACGAGGTCACCGACGTCAACTAGAGGCCTTCCTTCAATAGGCGAAGGCCAACTGCCCTTTTACAGTTTCACTCCTTTTGACGGGCTTAGGAGACAACCCTTACAGAACCTTTCTCTCCTCTCTTTACAACTCAAGACTTGAAGAACGGAAAGAGGAGAACTTTTGGACTTTACACAAATTTGAGCTCTTAGAATCATAGAAAAGATCAAGAATTCGGTGTAGGTCTGTATATTTTCAGTGCTGAATGGGTGGGGTATTTATAGGCCCCAACCCAGTTCAAATTTGGAGCTCAAAACGATCAAATCCGAGAATTCCGGGATCAAGCGGTTGCACCTCCTGACTGGGACGGTTGCACCTCTCTACCAGAGCTCGAAGACTGAGCTCAGGCGGTTGCACCGCCTGACTGGAGAGGTTGCACCGCCCAATCTCGCTCGGAGACTGAGCCCTGGGCGGTTGCACCTCTTGGCTAGGGCGGTTGCACCGCCCAGTCTCGTTGGGAGACATAGCCTGGGCGGTGCTACCTCCCTGCCTGGGCGGTTGCACCTCCCACAGCAACCTGAGTCCGAATGGGTTGAACCATTCGACCCAATTTGAGTTCTTCAGGGGCCCAATTGCCCCAGGATTAAGCTAATGGGATCACCTCCCATTTCTAACTTAATCAAAGTGCTAACTACAATTATTTCCTAAGACATATTCTGCAGCTTGCTTCGGTGCGTCACTCTCGCTTCTTCCGGCGAGTTTCCGGCAAACTTTCGTCGATCATCCGATGAACCCTCGGTGATGCTCCTGCGGACTTCCGGCAAACTCCTGGACTGCGACGATCCACTTGGCAAGTTCCGACGAGCTCCTTTGGCAAGCTTCTGGACTTCTCGGATTTGTTCCCGCAGAACCTCCGACGACTGTCCGAACTTCCGTCGAGCTCTCGAACTCCCAACGTGATCATTGTCATGACTCCGGCGCAACTCCTGCTGCATGTCTTACTTTCGTCGTAGTTAATCCTGCACACTTATCTCAACACATACATTAGATAACAAATGATAATTGACTTCATCATCAAAATCCGAGATTCAACAATCTCCCCCTTTTTTATGATGACAATCAATTGATAATGGAGTTAACCTTAACTCCCCCTGTCTATATGCCATACTTCTTGAATTTAAAAAATTTATAAATTCAAGAGACATATTCCCATCATGATTCCTATCATAATGTATCTCTTTGAAGATGATGTCAAGGCTTGACATACATTTTCAAATGTAACAAGTTTGAATGATGGTTATTGTAGCAATTCATCATATTGTAAGATATCGACATGTAAAGCTGTGAAGCAAGATTTTGATATCATTACATGATGTACACATTTCGAATATTTTAGCAAGTGTAGCATTGCATCATATGGTAAGATATCAGTTCGTACGATGCAGATTTTTGTTTGATATCTTGATACAGGGCATATGGCAATCATATATTTCTTGGTGATGCAAGTATGGCCTAATCATAGCATCAGTGATAGCAACCATATCAACATCAGTAATAGCAACCATATCATTATCAGTGATAGCAGGTGTGGCCTAATCATAGCATCAGTAATAGCAACCATATCAATTCATATTTTTCTCCCCCTTTGTCATCAACAAAAAGCATGGTAGCATTATCAAAAAGCATGGTAGATGTGATTCCAGCAGGTTATCAAGCACATAAAGGAAGGCATGACACATATAATACTTTGAATATCTCTTCTCCTTGTTATGTTATAGTTCGTTGCTTGAAGGAGGAAACTCATTTTTCAAAAAGTTTTCATAAGAGTGTACAGGAAAATCCTATTTTTAGCATTCAAACCGAAAATAAGATGAACTTCTTACATGCATTCGGATACGAGTAAGCTACTGATTTTCAAAAACATTTGTCACATAATTTCCAACATGTAATTTGATCAAGTGATACCAAGGCATGTAATAGTAATCAATAACGTCCGAAAAATAATTTTAACTAGTTTAAGTATTCGGACACATCAATATTCCTAATTCTCTTCTTATGAAATCAAATTGTTCTTCACTTAGAGGTTTTGTAAAGGTATCAGCTAGTTGATGTTTCATATCAATGTCATATTGCTGACTTATAAACTACATTGGTATGTCACTTTATATTTATCAAGGCATAAGGTTTTCAAAACATTTAGTTTCAATGTAAAATCCGAGATAAACAACAAGAGATGTTTGTAACTTTGCATATGCTTACAGATCAAGGTAAAGAGTAACATATGGAGTTTACAACATATCAGGTAACCATATCAAAGACAAAGTCCTTCATGATGAGTAACATAAGGAGTTTACAACATGCCATATCAAAGACAAAGTCCATGAGGAGTTTATAACAACAACGGATGATTGTGTTCATACAAGCTCATTCATGAGGTGGAAGGTTAAAGTGCCTAAATAAAGAGTCAAATTGTCGATGAATTTGCTGCAACTCAGTTAGGATTTGATCTTGTCGAAGTTCAAGTCGTTCTTGTCTTTGTTCGAATCGGTCTATCCGAATCCCAATATCTTCGACAGATGATGTGTGAGTTTGCTCAAACGGATGTGTTTCCTCAAAGGGACAGATCGGAGGAGATTGGGTACCCTTAAAGACTGGTGTTTCCGGTTCTGGTTCAGGTTGAGGGGGATCAGTTCTTCTTGGCATTCTAACCCAGTTGCCGTTTCTATAAAAACATCTTAATCGGTGAAGTAGATTTTTATTAATTATGCTGAATCTATCTACTTTTATTACTTCTTCTTCCGGTGGTATTAGAATATCATAGGTTTTCATTATTCTAGTTATTATACCACCATATGGGAGCATCATGTCTTTCTTAGATAGTTCCAACATGTTTTGTTGGATAAGATAACCAAGACAGATGTCATTTCCTTTCATGATCATATACATAGTTCCTAATTCTAATTGGCTTACTTCATCATGATGATATTGTTTAGGAAGAATGATGCTAGTTAGGATGTGATGAAGTACCTTAGTGTTTAGAGGCAGTAAATGTTCACAACTTTTAGGAACAAATTCTAAGTTCGGATTGGCAAAAATTGTTTGTAGGGCTTCAACGTATGTTGTTCCAACATTTTCATCATCCCATGATCCTCTAAAGTAAAGTCCTCTACTTTTCATGGGAATGCCTATCATATCGCAAATGAATCTATCCGTAATTGAAATATGTTGTCCTAGGAGATAGGTGGACATCCTTTTTCTTCATCTACTAGTATGTTGTTGTAAAACAATCTTACTAGTCTTGGATAGATGGGTTCATTAATTTGTAAGATAGAGAGTAGATCTAAGTTTGCAAACCACTGGTTTGTCTCTAAGTCTCTTAGCTCACTTAAATCTACGTATTTTCCCTTGTTGACATTCCTACGTTCAAAAGAGGAAAATTTTTCAGCATGGTATTTTGAATCGAAAAGGGTGGAATCAAAGTCTTCTACTAATCTCCTCTTTCCTTTGTCCCTTGAGGATCTTCTAGATCCCATAACTACTACTGTTTAGAATAATAGTGATGAGCAAAAATAAATGAATCAAGAAACAGAGTTTAAGGGCTTCTTAGAGAGTACCTTAATGAGATCTTCAAGAGAGGGATCTTCAAGAGAGGGAAGGAATGTTGATGCTTTGCTTCGAAATAAAGGGTATTTGGGATGCTAAGATGGGGGAAATGGGGATGGAGGAGGCTTAGGAGAGTAGAGGAGGGAAGGAAATGAGTTGGGGTCGGTTTCACCGCCGGCCCTAGCTTGAGTTATAAAGGGGCAGAGTTGCGGGCGGTTGCACCTCTGGCTGGAGCGGTGCAACCGCTTGCAACACGTGACAGCTGGAGGTGCTACCTCCAACTGGGGCGGTGCCACTGCCTGGTGAACACTTGTTCTGATCTGAGAATTTTTCTGTCTTGAGGAGAGTTTTCATTCCCAGTAATCAACTTTACTTACTTAATTACGTAAGAATTTTCATTTTAAGACAGGGACTTTGGCACGATCAAGGTAGATTTTTAATGTGCACATTCTCAATGTCGTACACATGTTTGTGATAGTTTCTTCAAGTTGATAAGTCTTGCAAGTTCATGACAGAGTTAGTTATTTCATGATATGAGTTAAATTAGAAGGTTATGAAAGGATGAAATTGATGGGTTCGAAAATCCAGGGATATGTGAATTTGGGAATCATACGTTTCTAATTCTTGAAAAGTTAAACAGGATTGTATCTAGATCGCATTTGTAATTTTACCCTTGTTGTTGTTTCCGAAGGTGATATAGCCTTCGTCTTTGCTAGTGAGCTTAGAGAATTGAGATGGATCTCCGGTCATATACCTTGAGCATCCACTATCAAGGTACCATCTCTTGCTCCTAGCTTGCGATGGTGTGGGTTTCTACGAGAAAGGATGATTTTTAGGTACCCATTTGCTTTTGGGTGCCTCAAAGATAGATCTACATTGTTTATCAGGTTGCATAGAGTTTATCATGGTTCCTTTAGGAACCCAAATCAATTTGTTTGGACTAATTTTCTTGAATGGACAATAATGCGTCTTGTGTCCAATTTTGCAACAAAAGTTACATTTTGCTTAGTGTTGAACATGTAAGATGGGGCCTTTTATAAAGGTGGTTGGATTTAGGTGAGGACTTCTCACAAATCCAATTCCACTTCTTTTTGGAACGTGACCCTTGTTTGCAAGGATCATGTTCAATGACTTGCTATCAACCTCGAATTTCTTCGAGGTGTCCTTAAGTAGCAGGTTTTCTTTTTGGAGAGTTTCTAGATCATGACATTTGATACATAAATTTAAACTATCATGATATTCAATTTTTAACTTATCAAAATCACAAGTAAGACTATCATGCTCCTTTTTCAGCAATTTGTATTTTCTATTGATAATCTTGCATTCATCAAATAAGTCATGAAAGGCATTTAATAATTCATCGAAAGATAAATCAGCATCTAATAAATTCGTTACCTCCTCTCCGATGGCCATTAAGGCGTAATGAGCAACTTGCTCGGTGTTAGACTCCTCTTCTTCAGACGCGCTCGAATCATCCCATGTTGCTTTGAGCGCCTTCTTTTTTGTTGTTCTCTTTTTGGCTTGGGGACAATCACTCTTGTAATGTCCCGGCTTTTTGCACTCATAGCAAATAACTTGGTCTTTCTTGGGTTCAAGTTTACTTTTAGTGTCATTCTTAAACTTGTTTCTTTTAATGAATTTTTTAAATTTTCTTGTTAGAAGTGCCAAGTCATCATCACAATCCTCATCACTTTGAGTTTTTTTTCAAGTGATCTTCCAAAGTTCTAAGTGCCATATCCTTCCTATTCTTTGGAAGGATGTCTTCTTGCTCTTCATGAGCTTTGCTAGTCATCTCGTAGGTCATTAATGACCCAATTAGTTTTTCAAGAGGGAAGTTGTTTAGATCTTTTGCCTCTTAAATAGCAGTGACTTTAGGATCCCAACTCTTAGGAAGGGATCTTCGAATCTTATTTACGAGCTCAAAATCCGAAAAACTTTTTCCGAGTCCTTTTAGACCGTTGACAACATCTGTGAAACGGGTAAACATGTTGCCAATAGTCTCACTCGGTTTCATTCGAAAAAGTTCGAAAGAGTGTAACAAAAGATTGATTTTTGACTCTTTCACTCTACTTGTGCCTTCATGAGTCACTTTGAGTGTGTGCCAAATATCAAATGCAGTTTCACAAATCGAAACACGATTAAACTCGTTTTTATCAAGTGCGCAAAATAAGGCATTCATAGCCTTTGCATTAAGAGCGAAAGCCTTCTTCTCCGAATCGTTCCAATCGATCATTGGAAGAGAAGACTTTGAAAAACCATTCTCGACAAGATTCCAAAGTTCAACGTCCATAGAAATAAGAAAGATCCTCATTCGGGTCTTCCAATAGGTGTAGTCCGTCCCATTAAACATGGGTGGACATGTAATAGAATGGCCCTCTTGGTTTCCGGCATAAGCCATCTCTCTTGGGTTTTAATCCGTTTGAGAGTTAACCTGGCTCTGATACCAATTGTTAGGATCGAGAGCACTAAGAGGGGGGGGGGGTGAATTAGTGCAGCGGAAATCTTTCAGCGATTAAAAACGAAAGTTGCGTTTGTTCGATAAAAACTATTTTGATGCAAAAGCCGATTCTAAGATTACTTATGATTAAGTGCAGTTTACGTCCAAACACAGTTTATGTCTAAGCGCAGTTTACGCAGTTTGCGTCTAAATGCAGATTGCGTCTAAGCGCAGTTTGCATCTAAGTGCAGTTTACATCTAAGCGCAGATTGAGTCTAAGCGCAGTTTGCGTCTAAACACAGTTTGCATCTAAGTGCAGTTTACGTCTAAGCTCAGATTCGGAAAGATCTGAACTTAGACATTCTAGTCATAGGTGCCCAGCAAGCCAATCACGTGAGTGATGGCACGTGTGACTTGATACAGAATCTTTTTGCTTATTATATTTTGGCGTATATCACTTTGTAACTATTGCATAAATGCATATATATATATTGTGATGTCCTTGGATTTGTGCAATGGGAATCGGATCGTGATGAGATCACGATAATGAGATCGATTCACCTTTAAACACATATCCTAAATAATCCCGGTCATAGGTTACTCGAGAGGGACATCGTGAAAACCGGATAGACTGGTGTGCTGTATACCCGTCCATATGATGGATGCAGCTGGTCTCATAGCTGCTCGTGTAGGGACACTAGGGATACAGCACAGGTGCTCATTGGAGAATGAGTTCACTGATTGATCAGCTTACGGAATGTTGGATGGTTGATGATGTCTTATTGTCAGACAGCGATTCCGTAGTCCTAGTGGTGTATCTGGTCCTTAGACTTGAGACACCAAGGATGTCCTGTATGAGTGCTCCACTCTTTGATACCAGACTTATAGGTTTGGCTATCCCAGATCTAGTACAGCTGGTCATTGGGAGTGGTAGTCGACCTTACAAGGGCTATTGAGTGTCGACAGAGGATCATCCACTCTCGGTGTCATGAGAGGAATATCCCATGTGTTCTTGCTCAGACAAATCCTTGGCCAGGGTCATTCAGGTTGAGAGAGAAAGAGTTCTCTGGGAGAATCCGATTAGAGCGAGACTTGAGTAGAAACCGTATGGGTCTGACAGCACCATGCTCGATATACTGTCTCTGGGATATTAGATGGATGAGGGACTATAGGTACATGGTAACTGAGGACAGACAGGTCCAATGAATTGGATTCCCCTGTATCGTTTGGGGACTACGGCGTAGTGGCCTAGTACGTCCGTAGTCGATGAGTCGAGTGAATTATTACAAAGATAATAATTCATTGAGTTAGAAGGAGTTCTGATAGGTATGACTCACGGCCAGCTCGATATTGGGCCTAGAGGGTCACACACATATGGTAGGCATTGCGATGAGTAGAGGTTCAGATATGAGATATCCGACGGAGCCCTTGTCTTATTGGATGCAGATCCAATACCCACTAGGGAAGGACCCATTAGGGTTTGACACGGGATCTCTATAAATAGGAGGGATTCACAGCCTCATAGGCTAGAGTCTTTGCTTGCCTTTCCTATTCTCCTCTCCCTCTCCACCTCAGAGTAGGCCTGGAGTTTTGAGGAGCGTCGTCGCAACCCTATTGTGTGGATCACCGCTAGAGAGGAGGACGCTTGACCTCCTTCACCCTCTCCTAAGGATCTGCAAGGAAACAGGGATATACGATCTCCCTAGGTAACACAATCTCTATACGCAGTTTTGTGTTTTGCGGATTTTTGCGTACCAATCTTCGCACGACGACGAACATCTTTTTGGGAATCGGGGATTTTTGTTTTCTTGTTCTTCCGCTGCGCATATGATGTCGCCCCCATGATTTCCCGACAGTGGTATCAGAGCCAGGTTGTTCGTGCAAATGATTGGTTTTGAACTGCGTGTGTTGTGTTTAGGAAGAATATTGACGTCAAAATCGTTGACGCAAAAGCGAGGAAGGGCAGCAACAGTTGCTGCCCTCGATCTGCATGCCTGCAGCCACCTGCAGCGGCAGCCGCAGCCGCAGCCAGGCAGCACAGCGCCGGCGCATGCGCAAGCGCTGTGCCTGCAGCAGCCGGCCGGCGGTCTGTTTGCAGCAGGCTTGTTGCTAGCGGGGCTGGCAGCCCACGGGCAGAGGTGCCGCAGCTCCCGCGGGCAAAACCCCCCCACAGGGGCGACGACCCTGCGGTATAGCACCGTCTGCGGAGGCAGCGGTGCCCGAAGGGGGCACCCACCAACAGCGGCATCGCCGCCAGCGGGCGTGCCGCTGGCAGGGTGGCGGCGACGACAACAGCGAAAAGGGGAAAGGGTATTAGGGTTTTCTGGGCAAAAAACAGTTTTGCCCCTCGGAATTTGAGAAATTTCAGTTTCTATCTTTTGTCCAAATTACGAAAATACCCTTAAGAATTGAGAAATTCCCTACATGTCCCTGATTTCAGAAAAATATTAATTAATTAAAAGGTTTAGTTGATTATTATTTTTATTATTATCTAGTAGTTCTACATGATGATGATTATTTATACATGTGATGTATGATGTGTGGAAGGATGATCATGGACCGTGTGATGTGTGTACTTGTGATTATTATTATTGAGGTCTGCGAACCTCCATTATATTTCTCGTTTATTGTTGGGCCTGCGTGCCTATGATTAAGTTGTAATCACATGAGGAGGCGCACCGGGAGCGTGGATGCGATAGCGGGACCCACGAGACGGACGATCGTGATGCATGGAGATGCATCAAGATGTCGACGGAACCGACGAGGACGAGATGGACGATCACAGGGCATGGAGATGCACCGTTGCACACATAGATCTTGATGTGAGTGATTAGGCCTACTGGCTCGGGCCTAATCATATTAGGTTGTGGTCCATGATCATCTGATGTGATTGCTTATACACATACTAGATATGTATATATATATTTGCATGCGATGTAGATATATATTAAATATGTATATGTGTGACATGTCATATTAGGAGACCAAATTATAGAAACATCTCTCGATAATATTAAGTCGGTAAATGTGAGGCAATTAGATTGACCCACGTGGCCTTCCATCGTTATGAGTAGGAACTGATTCCCGGTGTAGGTTGAGTTGGTCGAGTCCCTCGAGACTCACCTATATCGCGATTCGCTATCTTGCTTACGACATAGAGATGTCACCGGTGACCTAAGGGCATGGTATGCTTGGTCGAGTCCCTCGAGGGTATATCATCAAATCAGACTCATCTTGTAATGAAGGTGTTGACTTAACCGAGCATCATGGTTGGTCGAGTCCCTCGAGGCCATGGTGATTCGGAGGCTGAACAGGACGGGAATCACAAGGAGTTGTGATCGGCAAGAGTTGCCTACCTTTTAGGCTTAGTGTGATTGGTCGAGTCCCACTAAGACGCTGATTGGATCCTGATCCCCACTAGAAGTCTGTCGGAGACTTCCGTTTCACGTGTTGAGGGTGTCGCGTGACTCGTTAGTAAAATAGTGGGAGTATATTAAGATAGAAGTCCATATCTTGATAGTTTATTTCTTGCAAAATCTGCATGTTATTCATTTCTGCTACATCTTTATTTTCAGAAAATGTCGCTTTCAAATCCCTTACGTGGCATAATTGATGTCAACCGCCTCACTGGTCCAAATTATACGGATTGGCTCCGTAACTTGAGAATTGTTCTCACAGCGGAGAAAATCGTGTACGTCCTTGATACAGTGATGCCTACGCCCGAAGAAGGGGCAAGCGAGGATGAGATCGCTCGCTACGTGAAGTACATTGATGACTCCACTCTTGCTTAGTGCTATATGTTGGGCTCTATGACTCCAGAGTTACAGAGACAACATGAAAAGATGGATGCCAGATCCATTCTCCTACATGTCCGCAAATTGTTTGAGGAACAGGGAAGGACTCAACGATATGAGATATCCAAGAGCCTTTTCCGCACTAGGATGACTGAGGGGACACCGGTTCAGAACCATGTCCTAAAAATGATTGAGTGGATAGAGAAACTCATAGGTCTAGGAATGGTCCTAGAGGATAACTTGTGTGTGGACATTGTGCTTCAGTCCCTACCAGATTCCTTTTCACAGTTCATAATGAATTTTAATATGAACAAGGTTGAGGTGACTCTCCCAGAGCTCCTCAATATGTTGAGGGAGGCAAAGAGTACTATTAAGAAAGAGAAGCCAGTTCTCTACACTGGTGAGACCAGAAAGAAAAGGAAAGCAGAAAGGTCCCTTAAGAAGGGAAAGGGCAAGGGCAAACAAGGTAAAGCAAAGGTTGCTAAGAAAATCCCAGCAAAGGACAAAGGCCAGTGCTTCCACTGTGGTAAAGATGGGCATTGGAAGAGAAACTGCAAAGAGTACCTTGCAGAAAGGGCGAAACAAAAGCTTGATGAAGCTTCAGGTACATTCATGATCAGTCTCCATTTGTCAGACTCTTATGATAACACATGGGTATTGGATACCGGTAGTGCTTATCATATATGCAATTCGTTGCAGGTTCTAGCAAGGCCTAGGAGACTAGAGAGAGGCGAGATGGACCTCAAGATGGGTAATGGAGCAAAAGTTGCTGTATTAGTTGTTGGCGAGGTCGCCCTACATCTGCCTAGTGGAGCATTTATTGCATTAGATGCATGTTATTTTGTTCCTTCTATTATCAAAAACATTATCTCCATTTCATGTTTAACAGTTAGTGGATATAAATTTGTTTTTGAGAACAATGGTTGTTCGATATTATTAGATGATAAGATCATCACGAAAGGAACATTGCATAATGGTTTATTTATTTTAGACACCACTCCATATATCATGAATGTAAATGTGTCCAAAAGGAAACGAGATGAGTTGAACAGTGCATACCTGTGGCATTGTAGGCTAGGTCACATCCATGAAAGAAGGATTCAAAAGTTGCTAAATGATGGATATCTAGATCCATTTGACTATGTGTCATATGCAACTTGTGAGCCTTGCATTCGTGGAATACTGACCAAATCTCCATTTAGTAGAACTGGAGAGAGAGCCAATGAGTTGTTGGAACTCATACATAGTGATGTATGTGGACCCATGTCAACTCATGCCATTGGAGGTTACTCCTACTTCATTGCATTTACTGATGATTTCTCAAGGTATGGATATGTGTACTTAATGAAGTACAAGTCCGAGGCCTTTGAGAAATTCAGAGAGTATAAGAATGAGGTGGAGAACTAGACTGGAAAGAGTATCAAAACTCTTCGATCAGATCGAGGAGGTGAATACTTAAGTATAGAGTTTACTCAGTTCCTCAAGGACCATGGGATATTATCCCAATGGACACCTCCTTATACACCTCAGCTCAATGGTGTCTCTGAAAGGAGAAATCGTACATTATTAGATATGGTACGGTCCATGATGAGTTTCGCTGACCTACCCATCTCATTCTGGGGATATGCCCTAGAAACCGCAGCTTACCTTCTGAATAGAGTTCCAACTAAGTCGGTAGTGTCTACACCATATGAGATATGGAAAGGGAAGAAGCCTGATCTTAAGGTTGTTAAGATTTGGGGCTGCCCTGCCCATGTCAGAAGACACAACCCCGATAAGTTAGAATCAAGGACAGAGCGATGCAAATTTGTGGGATACCCCAAGGAAACTTGTGGGTATTATTTCTATCATCTCGAGGACCAAAAGGTCTTTGTAGCTAAGAGAGCAGTGTTCCTTGAGAAGGAACACATTCTTAACGGAGACAGTGGGAGAATGATAGAATTGAGCAAGGTTGGAGAACCAAGCTCAAGCACCACTCTACAGCCCGAGTTTGTTCAGGTACCTAATACACAAGTATCAACTTTACGCAGGTCTGATAGAGTATCCCATCCTCCTGAGAGATATGTGGGACATATTAGAGCAGAGGATGTAGAGGATATTGATCCTCAGACCTACGAGGAGGCTATTATGAGTATAGACTCCGGGAAGTGGAAAGAAGCCATGAATTCTGAGATGGATTCTATGTACTCCAATAAGGTTTGGAACCTAGTTGATGCGCCCGAAGGTATTGTACCCATCAGTTGCAAGTGGATCTTTAAGAAAAAGATCGGAGTAGATGGAAAGATAGAGACCTATAAAGCATGGCTAGTGGCTAAGGGGTATCGTCAAAGGCAAGGTGTTGACTACGACGAAACTTTCTCACCCGTAGCAATGCTAAAATCCATCAGAATTCTATTGGCTATTGCAGCACACTATGATTATGAGATCTGGCAGATGGATGTGAAAACTGTATTCCTCAATGGGAACCTCGAGGAGGAGGTGTATATGATGCAACCTGAGGGATTCGTGTCCAAGAACTGCCCAGATAAGGTGTGTAGGTTGCTTAGATCCATTTATGGACTAAAGCAAGCTTCCTGAAGTTGGAACATAAGATTTGATGAGGCAATCAGATCTTATGACTTCGTTAAGAACGAAGATGAGCCTTGTGTATACAGAAAGGTAAGTAGGAGCGCTATCACCTTTTTGGTGTTATATGTGGATGACATCCTCATCATTGGGAATGACATAGGAATGCTATCCACAGTAAAGGATTGGTTATCTAGACACTTCTCCATGAAGGACTTAGGGGAAGCATCTTATATCTTGGGGATTAGAATCTATAGAGATAGATCCAAGAGGATGCTTGGCTTGTCCCAGTCCAGGTACATAGAAACTATTGTCAAAAGGTTTGGCATGGAAAATTCCAAGAGAGGTCTCATACCGATGAGACATGGGATATCGCTTTCTACGAGTATGTCCCCAAAGACTCCAGAAGAAAGGGCGAACATGGATATGATACCTTATGCCTCAGCAATAGGGTCTATCATGTATGTCATGCTATGTACTAGGCCTGATATAGCGCATGCTCTGAGTGTCACGAGCAGGTATCAGGCGGATCCAGGCTTGGAGCACTGGAAAGCAGTAAAGTGTATCCTTAAGTACTTGAGAAGGACTAAGGATCTTTTACTAGTATATGGAGGTAATAGCCTTAAGGTTGAAGGCTACACTGACTCAAGTTTTCAGTCTGATGTCGATGATAGCAAGTCGAATTCAGGGTATGTGTACACCTTGAATGAAGGAGCAGTGTGCTAGAAGAGTTCCAAGCAAGATACCACTGCTGACTCGACCACAGAGGCGGAGTACATTGCTGCATCAGATGCAGCAAAGGAGGGAGTCTGGGTGAAGATGTTCATCACAGATTTGGGAGTCGTTCCGAATAGCGATAAGTCGACTTCCTTATATTGCGACAACTATGGGGCGATTACTCAAATAAGGGAACCCGGGTCTCATCAGAAGTGTTCTGAGGAGGTTCCAGCTTATTAGAGAGATCGTAACACGAGGAGATGTAGCAGTGGAAAGAGTTCCATCCGAAGATAACATTGCAGATCCACTGACAAAGCCGTTGTCTCAAATTGTCTTTGAGCGTCACAGGAGTCTGATGGGGATCAGACACATAGGTGATTGGCTTTAGGTCAAGTGGGAGATTGCTACTCATAGGTGCCCAGCAAGCCAATCACGTGAGTGATGGCATGTGTGACTTGATACAGAATCTTTTTGCTTATTATATTTCGGCGTATATCACTTTATAACTATTGCATAAATGCATATATATATTGTGATGTCCTTGGATTTGTGCAATGGGAATCAGATCGTGATGAGATCACGATAATGAGATCGATTCACCTTTAAACACATATCCTAAATAATCCCGGTCATAGGTTACTCGAGAGGGACATCATGATAACCAGATAGACTGGTGTACTGTATACCCGTCCATATGATGGATGCAGCTGGTCTCATAGCTGCTCATGTAGGGACACTAGGGATACAGTACAGGTGCTCATTGGAGAATGAGTTCACTGATTGATCCGCTTACGGAATGCTGGATGGTTGATGATGCCTTATTGTCAAACAGCGATTTTGTAGTCCTAGTGGTGTATCTGGTCCTTAGACTTGAGACACCAAGGATGTCCTGTATGAGTGCTCCACTCTTTGATACCAGACTTATAGGTTTGGCTGTCCCAGATCTAGTACAGCTGGTCATTGGGAGTAGTAGTCGACCTTACGAGGGCTATTGAGTGTCGACAGAGGATCATCCACTCTCGGCGTCATGAGAGGAATATACTATGTGTTCTTGCTCAGACAAATCCCTGGCCAGGGTCATTCGGGTTGAGAGAGAAAGAGTTCTCCGAGAGAATCCGATTAGAGCGAGACTTGAGTAGAAACCGTATGGGTCTGATAGCACCATGCTCGATATACGGTCTCTGGGATATTAGATGGATGAGGGACTATAGGTACATGGTAACTGAGGACAGACAGGTCCAATGGATTGGATTCCCCTGTATCGTCTAGGGACTATGGCGTAGTGGCCTAGTACGTTCGTAGTCGATGAGTCGAGTGAATTATTACAGAGATAATAATTCACTGAGTTATTGGGCCTGACGGGTATGACTCACGGCCAGCTCGATATTGGGCCTAGAGGGTCACACACATATGGTAGGCATTGCGATAAGTAGAGGTTCGGATATGAGATATCCGACGGAGCCCTTGTCTTATTGGATGCAGATCCAATACCCACTAGGGAAGGACCCATTAGGGTTTGACACAGGATCTCTATAAATAGGAGGGATTCACAGCCTCATAAGCTAGAGTCTTTGCTTGCCTTTCCTATTCTCCTCTCCCTCTCCACCTCAGAGTAGGCCTGGAGTTTTGAGGAGCGTCGTCGCAACCCTGCTGTGTGGATCACCGCTAAAGAGGAGGACGCTTGACCTCCTTCACCCTCTCCTAAGGATCTGCAAGGAAATGGGGATATACGATCTCCCTAAGTAACACAATCTCTATACGTAGTTTTGTGTTTTGCGGATTTTTGCGCACCAATCTTCGCACGACGACGAACATCTTTTTGGGAATCGGGGATTTTTGTTTTCTTGTTCTTCCGCTGCGCATATGATGTCGCCCCCCATGATTTCCCAACAAGACACTCGTTCGTAAAAGCACAGAAGGCAGTTTGCAGTTATAAATGGAATCAAAACGTAAATGTAAACTGCAAAGAAACTCGTTCGTAAAAGCGCAGAAGACAGTTTGCAGTTATAAATAGAATCAAAACGTAAATGTAAACTGCAATGTAAAGATCGTACGAAAACACCGATTTACGTCTAAATGCATATTCGGAAAGATCAGAACTTAGAAACTTGTTCGTAAAAGCGCAGAGAGCAGTAGCTATGTAGGAGGTTTGCAGTAATGATAAAGTGCTCAAAATAAAAGCAAACCAGAGATTTAGAGTGGTTTGGTCAGTCTTGACTTACTCCACTTTTGGCTTCCTCCACCGACGAGGTCACCGACGTCAACTAGAGGCCTTCCTTTAATAGGCGAAGGCCAACTGCCCTTTTATAGTTTCACTCTTTTTGACGGGCTCAGGAGACAACCCTTACAGAACCTTTCTCTCCTCTCTTTACAACTCAAGACTTGAAGAACAGAAAGAGGAGAACTTTTGGACTTTACACAAATTTGAGCTCTTAGAATCACAGAAAAGATCATGAATTCAGTGTAGGTCTGTATCTTTTCAGTGCTGAATGGGTGGGGTATTTATAGGCCCCAACCCAGTTCAAATTTGGAGCTCAAAACGATCAAATCCCGGAATTCCGGGATCAAGCGGTTGCACCTCCTGACTGGGGCGGTTGCACTGCCTGGCAGAGCTCGAAGACCGAGCCTCTAGGCGGTGCTACCTCTGTCAGGGGCGGTTGCACCTCTCTGCCAGAGCTCGAAGACCGAGCTCAAGCGGTTGCACCGCCTGACTGGAGAGGTTGCACCGCCTAGCAGAGCTCGAAACTTGAGCTCTGGCGGTGCTACCTCCTGATGTAATATCCCCCATTTTTGAAAATTTAGTAAATGCTTATTTGTAAATATGAGGATTATTTAATAATTTTTTTATATTAAATATTATTATAATAGAAGTTTGATATGATTTATGAAAGTTTCAGATTTAAGTTAAAAAAAAAAAAAATTAGTGGACATGTGTCATTAGCTAACCTAATGGTGCCACCTAAGTTTGCTCTAAGGATGACATCTAGCACTTTTCATGCATGCTTGCCACCTTGAAACTTTGCAACTCTTGTGTTAACCAAAAGTAATTAAATAAGAGATTAAAGGAGAAACTAAATGTAACCTTCAGAATCCAACGTGAGTCTAAGAAGAGAAGAGAAGGGAAGAAGAAGAAGAAGAGGAATTGAAGAAGAAGATTTGATTGAGGTTTTTGCATCAACTCCCCCCATTTGGGAATCAAATTTGTTTAAGGCAAGTGTTCTAACCTCTTCCTACAGAATTCCTAATCTCTGTTTTCCTTTTAATACTTCATAATTCAAAAGATTTCAGCTTAGTACCAAATCGTTCTTTCCTTCTAATACAAAGCCATGAATCTGAATTTTTTTCGGTAATCTGACTTCTATACATTGTTTTGGATCTAACTTTTAGCACTAAACTCTGATTTAGGCAAAACCTAATCCATTTGAAATTAGACTCAATTATCTTTATTTTGACACTAAGATTGAATGATTTGGAGTTTAAATGCCAACTAAGACTTCTATTTCAATTAACCCTACAGATTCTGCAAAATAGGGACTGAAATTTCTGACCTCTTGTTGCTTAACTAGTTATAACTTTATGCAGTGAACTCAGATTCATACAAAGTATGATTTATTCGAAGCTAGACTCAAAATATTTTCTGTATATACCTGATTTGAAATTTTTGGAGTACAATTGCTAACTGAAACATCTGCTTTCATCGACCCTATGGATTCAGTAAAACAGAGCTAATATTTTCAGACCTTTCGCTACGAAATTATCTGTAACTCCCTGTAGTAAATTCCAATTCTTGTTAAACTTGATTTGCCTAAAACTAGATTGATAAAGCTTTCTAATGAAACCTATTTTGTACAAATTGGAGCATAATTGGTTATCAAAATAGTTCATACAATGACCCTATCGAATTCTGCCAGAATCGAGCTTTGGTCGATTTCGGCTTTCCTTGTTTCTTCTCTTTGGAAATCGATTTCGGCAAACACTCTTCAGTTAAGCTTTACATTATTACCTTAAATTCCTGTATACTTTTATCCTTTATTTATTTGTACATTTGCAGCTATCATCTAAAGATCATGTTTGCATCGTAATGATTCGGCACATGCAATCCATTGTTCCGCATTTGCTTTCGATATGTGCCTCTTCCCGTTTCATTTCGTTGGACATTGAATTCACCTAACCTTCTTATTTCAATTGAGCTATATGTGATTTCTTGAAATCCTTGTATGCTCTTGCTTTTGTTTTCTTTCAAATCTGAATACATTTATGAAAGATTATGTTTGTATCGTATTGACTCGAAAGGCATATGTACATTTTGTTGTTCCGCATGTGCTTCTGATATGTGCCAATGTTATTGTTCATACTACCCTTTTGTACTCTGGTGTCTTGTGGGATATTGTGAACCTTTGCCAGAAATGGTAAAGGGAGTTATGCTTAGAGCCCGTGATTGCTCTGCCGGCCCCATTGACTTCACTCAGACGTGGGTGGATGAAGCTCCCAGACGTGGAAGACTTATGCTTGGTGGTCATCCAGAAATGGATGAATCACATTATGTATGTGGTCCCACAGCGCCCTCTATGTTTATTGATATGATATCCAAAGCTTTGTTTATGAGTTTATATTATGCTTTGGATAAAAAAATGGAATGCATGCTACATCAAAAATGACATACAGCTTGTGTTTATTATTCGGTTCACTTGTTATACTTTGAAGTGTTTCGTGTGTCATTATTATGCCCCCAAACACTCTTACGCCTTTGATATGCGCCTAAATGCTTCATGTGTCATTTGATACATGCCTAAATGCTTCTTTTGCCAATGAAATGCTCCAATTTCCTTTCTCCTATTATTATGTCTAATGCCTATTTTTGAACAAGGTAAACCTTTGTGATTTTATATCAAATGAGATGACTTCAAATGAACACTTATATTTCTACTTTTGTATCTTGATACTAAGCCTGCTTGAACTTCTCCTATCGCCATGGATATGTTAGACACTTGCTGAGCTCTTTATGCTTACCCCGTTGCTATATAAATTTTTCAGGGTAGCTTGTCACGCACTGAAAAGCTAGAATTGGGTTAAAGCAGTGAAAGGCTAGAAGATTTTTTAGCTAATTTTGTTGGATGATGGTTTTTGTTGTATAGTAAACTTTACTTCTGATGTAATGTTAAGGATCTGTTGATACTTATGTGTTGTAAAAGTTTAAAGGACCGCTCATGTGTATGGAATGATAAGTTTAAGTTGTATAAGGATAAGAACTCATGGTAAATAATTATCTTTTTTGTTATTGTATATATTTCTATGATTATGGATTTGTGTTGTGGTTGATGTTTAGTTGAGTTGCCTTTAGATTTTGTGAATCTATGAGTGAAGTGGATTATGATTTATGTAACGTTCAGGTTTATGAATTGTGAATATCGATTTTTGAATGATTCTTAGTATCCTCAAATTGTTAGATTGGATCCTGAATTGAATTGATGATGAATTACAATATTATTGATTTTAGATAGGGTCACACCTCTTGAATGTGATAATTCGGGGGGGGGGGGCGTGACACCTGACAAAGGAGGTTGCACCGCCCAGTCTCGCTCGGAGACTGAGCCCTGGGCGGTTGCACCTCTTGGCTGGGGCGGTTGCACCGCCTAGTCTCGCTGGGAGACATAGCCTGGGCGGTGCTACCTCCCTACTTGGGCGGTTGCACCTCCCACAGCAACCTGGGTCCGAATGGGTTGAACCATTCGACCCAATTTGAGTTCTTCAGGGGCCCAATTGCCCCAGGATTAAGCTAATGGGATCACCTCCCATTTCTAACTTAATCAAAGTGCTAACTACGATTATTTCCTAAGACATATTCTGTAGCTTGCTTCGGTGCGTCACTCGCTTCTTCCGGCGAGTTTCCGGCGAACTTCCGTCGATCATCCGATGAACCCTCGGTGATGCTCCTGCGGACTTCCGGCAAACTCCTGGACTGCGACGATCCACTTGGCAAGTTCCGACGAGCTCCTTTGGCAAGCTTCTGGACTTCTCGGATTTGTTCCCGCAGAACCTCCGACGACTGTCCGAACTTCCGTCGAGCTCTCGAACTCCCAACGTGATCATTGTCATGACTCCGGCGCAACTCCTGCTGCATGTCTTACTTTCATCGTAGTTAATCCTACACACTTATCTCAACACATACATTAGACAACAAATGACAATTGACTTCATCATCAAAATCCGAGATTCAACAAACTAAAATAAAAATATACCAAGGATTGTAACATCAATTATGATATTCAAATTTAAAATTATCAAAAGATTATAATGTTTCATAGTGTTATGGCACATTTGTCGAAATCTTATGTTGTATATGTATATTATACACAAAAACACTACCTCCTATAGCCAATATAGATAATAAAAAATTAATCAAAATTAGACTATGTAAAAAAATAAAGATATCATATTGTTTTATATTTGATAATGTCGACTTATATAACTGATGGAAATTTGCATCACCATTAATTATGACCTAATTGTTAATACCTTGAACACCTTCTAGGGATCTTACCATCATGTCTCAATCTTATTATTAGCTTTTTTTATCCAAAAATATTTGTTTCTTATTGGTAATAATATCTTATTATTACTTATGTCTCGGTCTTCTGCAAATATTTTGCTAAAAAGTAATTCTCACAATACTCATATAGATTGAAATTTAGAAATCTAATAACAGCTATTGCATGAGAGCATAAAATATCAAATATATTAAACCACCAAATTCTCTTTTTTAGATCTACTATAACTATCTCAATGGATGTTTGGACTTGAAATATTTTACTCAAATGAGAGTGAATAACATAAAATCTCACCTTATCTTTCAATTTTGATATTTTTTCCTCTATCAGGGGTATCAATGTACTAATTATAGCATTAGCAAACAGATGATGCAAATAAAACCACTCGATAATTTTTCTTCATGTCATCTCGATTATATATGTTATTAGAAGTCCATAAACATCTTTCATTAGTGAATTCATACTTATAGAACCATTTGTTTTTAGCATTACATAGTGTCATTTTGTCATTTTGGAAAAAATATAGTAGCTCACTTCTCTCTATCTAATTTTGAAACGCAACGATAACTTTCAAGATTTTTTTCTATTAGTTTTTGTATATATTCATTAAACTTAAACTAGTAGATGCTCTCATGATAGTCTAAAAGACTCTAGCCACTTTACTACATGTATGTCACTTACTAAATTCTTTGAAAGATGGATCATGCAGCAATCATAATGTGACTTCGAGATTATTTCTTTCACTATTATAAGAATTCCTAAATTTCTATCATTGGTAATACTTAAAGAATTACAATGCATACCAATGAAATTTCTCAACTCAAGAAAGAAATCATTCTCACAACTCTCTCCCCTTAATCTCTACTACTCCAAATGCGACAAATTATAAGTTATTAGATTCATCAATAGTAGTCACCATCATCAAAACACTAGAATACTTTATAAATAAATATACTATATCTATGCCAATAACTAGATGAATGTATTGAATAAAACTATGCAAACATGCACCGAATACCCAAAAAACCCATCGAAAATGTCCATCATATGTAGTCGTTAAAAAAAACTAAACATTTCATAGTCATAATAAATTTTCAACTCATGTAGAAAAGATATTAACTCACTATAATATCTATCAAAGTCTCGATGAACTTCATTTAATGTTATTTCACAGGTAAGATATGCTTTTCTATCTATATATGTCACGCCCCCCGAATTATCACATTCAGGAGGTGTGATCCTGTCTAAAATCAATAATATGATAATTCATCATCAATTCAATCCAGGATCCAATCTAACAATTTGAGGATACTGAGAATCATTCAAAAATTGATATTCACAATTCATAAACCTGTACGTTACATAAATCATAATCCACTTCACTCAGAGATTCACAAAATCTAAAGGCAACTCAACTAAACATCAACCACAACACAAATCCATAATCGTAGAAATATATACAATCACAAAAAGATAATTATTTACCATGAGTTCTTATCCTTATACAACTTAAACTTATCATTCCATACACATGAGCGGTCCTTTAAACTTTTACAACACATAAGTATCAACAGATCCTTAACATTACATTAGAAGTAAAGTATACTATACAACAAAAACCTATCATCCAACAAAGATTAGCTCAAAAATCTTTTAGCCTTTCACTGCTTTAACACAATTCTAGCTTTTCAGTGCGTGACAAGCTACCTGAAAAATTTATATAGTAACGGGGTGAGCATAAAGAGCTCAGCAAGCGGTCTAACATATCCTTGGCGATAGGAGAAGTTCAAGCAGGCTTAGTATCAAGATACAAAAGTAGAAATACAAGTGTTCATTTGAAATCATCTTATTTGATATAAAATCACAAAGGTTTACCTCATTCAAAAACAGGCATTAGACATAACAATAGGAGAAAGGAAATTGGAGCATTTCATTGGCAAAAGAAGCATTTAGGCATGTATCAAATGGCACATGAAGCATTTAGGCGCATATCAAAGGCGTAAGAGTGTTTGAGGGCATAATAATGATAAACGAAATACTTCAAAGTATAACAAGTGAACCGAATAATAAACACAAGCTTGTATGTCATTTTTGATGTAGCATACATTCCATTTTTATCCAAAGCATAATATGAACTCATAAACAAAGCTTTGGATATCATATCAATAAACATAGAGGGCACTGTGGGACCACATACATAATGTGATTCATCCATTTCTGGATGACCACCAAGCATAAGTCTCCCACGATTGGGAGCTCCATCCACTCACGTCTGAGTGAAGTCAATGGGGCCGGTAGAGCAATCGCGGGCTCTAAGCATAACTCCCTTTACCATTTCTGGCAAAGGTTCATAATATTCCACAAGACACTAGAGTACAAAAGGATAGTATTAACAATAACATTGACACATATCAGAAGCACATGCGGAACAACGAAGATATGCATGTGCCTTTATCAAACAAGGAAATGCAAACAAAGCATTACATAATAAATTTCACATATATAATAATTTCAGGATGAATAATACAAGAACTTCAAAGGACTAATATAAAGCTCAATTGAAGAAGAATTTAGCAGAAATCATATTTCCAATAGGATGAAAATTTAATAGGCAAAACCTAACAAAGTTTTCAATTATGATAGAATTTGAATGGTACATTTTCTGAATTGTTTGAGTGACCAAGCATGCTCCAAATCACTAAAAATAAGTGTCATTGGAAATCTGTATCAATCTATTTTTAGATGAACTTAGATTTATAATTTTTTGAGTTCTTAACAAGAAGTTACAACAAATAGAGTAAAGGAATGTCAGAATTGATCATCCCTATTTTGCAGACTTGATAGAATCAATTTAAATAGATGTTTCAGAAGGCAAACATACTTCAAAATTTTCAACTAGGTGTCAAAAGAAAGATATGTGAATCTAATTTCCAAAGAACTAAGCTTTGCATAATTCAGAATTTTCATAGAGCGTTATGAGCAATTTAGTAACAGAAGGTCAGAATTGATCATCTCTATTTTGCAGAATTGATAGAATCAATTTAAACAGATATTTCAAAAGGCAAACATACTTTAAAATTTCCAAATTATGTGTCAAAAGAAAGATAAATAAATCTAGTTTTCAAAAAAATAAGCTTTGTATATTTCAGAATTTTCTCTAGAATTTTCTCTAGAGAGTTATGAGCAATTTAGTAATAGAATGTCAGAAATTTCAGTCCCTATTTTGCAGAATCTATAGGGTTAATTGAAATAGAAGTCTTAGTAGGCATTTAAACTCCAAATCATTCAATCTCAGTGTTAAAATAAAGATATTTGAGTTTACTTTCAAATGGATTATGCTTTGCCTAAATCAGAGTTTAGTGCTAAAAGTTAGATCCAAAACAATGTATAGAAGTCAGATTATCGAAAAATTTTAGATTCATGGCATTGTATCAAAAGGAAAGAAAGGTTTGGTACTAAGCTGAAATCTTTTGAATTATGAAGAATTAAAAGGAAAACAGAGATTAGGAATTCTGTAGTAAGAGGTTAGAACACTTGCCTTAGATGAGTTTGATTCCCAAATATAGGGAGTTTATGCAAAACCTCAAATAAAGTTTCCTCTTCTTCTTCTTCTTCTTCTCTTCTTCTTCTTCTCCTCAAACTAACGTTGGCTGCAAAGTTTCTTTTTAATGGTGCCTTAAATTACTTAGGTTTGACTCATGCTAAAATAGTGAGGTGGCAAACACGCATCGGGGTTTAGGTGTCAAGTTTAGAATAAATGCAAGTGGCTCATCTTTATTAATGATACATGTCCTCCATTTTATTTTATTTTATTTTTATTTACTCAATTCTGAATATTCTATAAATCATATCAAAATTTTAATATTTACTCTTAGATCCTTAGCCATAAACTTTAATATAATATTATTTAATAAAAAAATTATTAAATAATCCTCATATTTACAAACAAGCATTTACTAATTAATTTTTTTAAAAAAAAAATGAGGGATGTTACAATATGAAGCCACTGCTTCAAATATTTTTTGAATATATGCAATGATCATCTTCGAAGTATATTGTTCATTTGTAAGAACTTGTTCTTTGATTTCTTCAGCTATAAACTTGCTAGTGCAAGATAGATAATCTTGATTTTTTCTAGGCATATTACATTAGTGCTTGTTGATGAACTTTGTCTTTAGACATGCATCACCTCAATGAGCAACTATCATCTATCCATAGTGCTCAACCTTATATTGTACTTTAAGCTTATAAATTCTACATGAATTTTTATTTTAAAATTCTTTCTTATAACACATTCTTACAAAGCTCTTTTAAACTCTAAAATATCTGTAAATACCTAAAAAAATATGAAGGACTTATGTGTCAAATATCATAAATAAATTACTATATTAAACATTATAATATGAACAATCATAAATTATTACCTATCCAATATATATCATAATAAGTTCCTCTTCATTTGGAAAGGGAGTTAAAAGTATTAAGGTTGAAATCATATTCTTTCATGACCTTATCCTCTAATAGGTTTTCATACCTATATAGATTAAATTCGATCCGCTCACTAACAATATCATGGGCATCAAATGTATTATGATCCATATCTTCTTCGGCTTCTTTACTATTCTTTACTTAGCTAACTTTCTTCAAATATTTTATAAATATCTTTATAATCATCGATTATGAATGTCTTGTTCAAATCAAAGTTTTAAGTTTGAGATTTCAAGAAGATACTTCAATTTGCTCTTCTAATTTATAATCACTTTCAAAAATAAAGTTTAATGTTTGAAGTTGTGGAGAGGTATATCCTTCTGCTTAGTTTGGTATCGGATGACTACTTATCAAAATTACTTCTAATTTCGATATCCATAAAGCTGGTGTTTCATTTAAACTGTCTATCTTATCTAGAAAATAAAATATTTTATTTAAAAGAGGATCACTCCTATCATAATTAGCCTATATTTAAATGACATTCAAAATTAATAATACCAAACTATAAATATGTATTCATCTAATACTATATTTTTTTTTATTATTACAGTAAATGATTCAATGATGCAATGAATGATAAGCTGATGCAACTAGCGCTTCAGTGACACTACAAATGCTTCACCAATACAATGATCAATCATGTATTGATTCAGCGAGGCTGTGTAAAGTTAAATAAGGTTACGATGATAAACCATGGCTCAACTAACGACCATGACAATAGCCACTAGTAGGATGGTGAACGTCTTGTTAGAAAAAGATGACGACAACCTCTTATCCCATAAGAGACGATGACTATAGAGACTGAACGGGAAGGTGATGGCAACATCCTGCCCCATTAGCGATGATGACCATGGCCATTGATGCTCAACAGGAAGGCGATAACAACCACGATCACCGACGCTTAGTGAGAAGATAACAACGACTTTCTGTCCCATTGGTAATGATCATCACGATCATCGAGGCCCAATAGAAAGGCAACGGCTATAACTTGTTCCATCATTCAATTAGGCCGAAAAATACTCAAAGTTTCCTATTGGCAATAACGATATTTATATTGCATTCGTTGTATTTGCTTCAGCATGATTTTCTTCAATTGAAGAAGAAGGTCAACAATGATTTTCTTTGATGTTTCTATTGCATTCAAGATATGATGGGTTAGTTTTGGAGAAAAAGATGGGGCAATTTAAGCCTAAATTAGATCAAATCAAATAGTTAGGCTTTTATTACATCGCTTTGATTTGGTTGATGTCAAACAGATCGATTCAGTCAAAAAAAAATTTAGAGCCTCTTGATAAAAATTAAATATGTAGATGTAGATTTACCGATAGACATTGGTTATTTTTTTATTTTATAAAGAGCATTTCAGAAAAAAGATGCCTGCGTCATAAATCGGGTGACATCTGATAAATCCTCGTTTCTGAAGACTTTTATATATATATATATATATATATATATATATATATATATATATATATATATATATATATATATATATGGAACGATCAACGGCCACAGAACCATGCAAACCGACGCTATCTCGCCACGCGGCACGCTTCGAATCACCACCTTCTTGTTTCACTGGTGTAATTCGTTTACGCTTTAACAAAAAACCCATAAGAGCCACGAGTGGGAGCCACCTTTAAGCTCCGCACTTGTTGCAGTTACAAGACGGGTACCTGAGATGAGGGTAGCGAAAGGCCACTCCTGCTACCAAACGTGACCGCTGCCTTGGCTTTCTCGCTGTGTTTTCTTCGCTACCACTCTTCCCCCACTCTCTCGATCCGATTGCGATTAGGGTTCCAAAATCTCCTCTTCCATTGATCCACTCCGCTTTAAAGTTCTTGATTGCTTACGATGGATTACGAGCAGCGGGCAAAGGTATTCCAAGACGACAAATCTTTCAGCAACTCCGGAGGAGGCATCTCCGAATTCATCGTCCCCCACCTCCTCAAATTGTCAGTCAATTAATTATGCCTTTTCTTTACCTTCTGGGATATTATCTCTCTTTCTTTGTTGAATTTGTTTTTCTTGTCATGTACATATTCAGATATGGATCGCGTGCCACGGCACGAGACTTTGAAATCTACGCTCCCAATGCAACCTTTGAGGATCCTCTCATGTGCGCTCACGGGTGAGTAGCTAACCACAGTTGGCTTGTCAGGTTTATTGCCTAGTTGTTGCATTGATTAAGTTCGGCTCTCCTTATTTTTTTGCAGAGTGAAGCAGATCAAATCCGCGTTTTATTCACTCCCCAAGGTTTTGATTTGCTTTGTTGGCTTTAGTGTTCTTCGTCATGCTTTTGTCGAGATTGCTTTGATTTTTTATTGGTGCCTGTTGGTCTTTAAGAAGAATGCAATACATAGTAAAAATCTTATCAGACATTAATATTATGACAATAGCTCTAGTAAAATACACAGATTTTAGGAAGGTGCAGTACAACTAAAAGTAACACATGATAAGTTGCTAACAAGCTTATCTCAGTTGGAGAAGGGCCAAAGTTTTCATCTATAGTAGGCAAGATAATAGTGTTCTATATGGACCGCACAATGAATTGGTTGTGCGAAAGCTCTCTGAGAAAACTTCTGACAGGCCTTGTGCTAGAGCCTCAGGTTCGATGTAACCGTTCGATTTAGTCCCACGTTATAAGTGCCAAAGTCTTATATTAACTTATAAGGGTTTACTATTATTAACTTTGGCTTCAATAAAGTTAACACACTGATTTACTCTCACAAGTCGACTTGAGCTTCAGCATTCCGGGCTAGTGGTTCAGGCTTAATAAAGTTTGTTAACCTACCGGATCTAATCATGACAATGTCACTTGTGATAATAATCAGGATAATGGTTACTAGAATTTATATATTCTAGTTTATAGATCATCATGATTTGTTCCACGCTACTTTGACTTGGGAATAGTGTTTCATGTTTCATGGTTTGCTTTGTAATATGCCAAGTGAATGTTGATTGCTTAGTTTAGTGTTCATAATAACACAGTATAGAATTTTCTAATCAAGCTTGACAATTCGCATTTAGGAATCTTGATTGTTTTACAGTTTACTACCTTACTTTCCAATGTCGACCTCTCATGTCTTGTCACCGTTATTTCGAAATACTCAATAGACCAAGAATTAATTTTGTCCTGACTGAGTTCTTGGTAAGGGAAACGTCTTTTTTTCTTCCAACATACGACAAAGACATTCCCCAGGTGGAAAAATATGATATCTACAGACTGTAAAGTGCGGGTGCGTTTTGGAAGTAGGTTTAATACGGTAGTCAGCAGGTGATCAGTTATGTTTCACCTACGAGACTCATGACAGGGCTGTTTATATATATTCACTAATAACAACACATTTGCGATCCACTGAATTGATAGATAAAGATACGAAACGGTCACTGGGTCTCTAAAGTTAATGTGTGATGCAAACCTTTATAGGCGTTCACATAAAAATATGAGAAAACTTTTTAATTTTCTCATTAGGATTATGACATACGTTAGCATTATGAATTTACAAATTTAATTTTCTGAACCATCTAGCCTGGATAAGTAACTACTGTCAGAGTTTCCTGACTTTTTGGCTAACTATTATGTGTATTTTATATCCTCCAAATCAAAATTTGGTTGAATTTACTGACCATTGAGTACTTGGAAACAGATACAAGGACTCATGCAGTCGGATTTATAATTTTATACGTCTTACTTGATAGAAAATTGAAGTACATCATAATAAACTTGACTACTGCTAAACCTCAGTGCTAGTAGATACATTATGTAATTAGATCATGTAGTATTGCAAATTTGATCATTCAGTCTATGCACTTGCCCTTCAGGTGAACCATATTGATGCCATGTATAGCCATGCAGAGTAAGCTTTACTTTGCATTAAGATTGTCATTTATCGTCTATTTATTATTCTTCAAAGATAATTATCCATCTAATTCTATCTTAGATCTATTTTATTAGTATAGGCAGTGCAGTTGATCCTATAAATTTATACCACCATGACACACTTATCTGTGTGTTGCAGCTATCTCTTGTATTTTTAAGTATGTCTGGGTTACGGTTATACCTGATTAATCAATGTTGAAGATGTAAGTTTACCTCTGTATCAACGATATTTTCTATCATCAATTGAGGCAGTCTATGCCTTTCAGGTTTTCAGTGAATCTAGGATTGTTGAATATACAATACAAGAAAATGCAACTGGACCAGGAAAAGCTGAGGTATGTGGTTGTATTTTGCTATGAATCTCTGCATTGCTCTTCCAATATGCTTTTTTGTAACTTTCTTTTTTCCTCAAAAAGTTCAAAAATTATATAATTTAACAAGAACAAAAAGAGCCCTTTATACACACCTAATATATGCACATATGGGACTTTCTTCTTTGAAAATTACTTGCATACACACATAATGCACATGAACCTGCGATTTGCTTGCTGTTCAAGATGCCATATATGCACCATCTAGGTCCCATGATGATTCTACACCAGCACTGGCACACATCGAATCACCTCCATGTTCATACGGAAGTCAACAGAAACCTTTCTCTCTGTAATGACAACCTATTTTGTGTATGTTTCAGATTTTGATTGATAACAAGCAACATTACAAAATTTTCGGAAAAGATATCGATCTAGTATCACTTATTAAGCTGAAAGTTGAAGGGGGGCAAGTTGTCCATCATGAAGACTGGTTAGTCCAAGCTCTCACTGTCTTTTGGCATGCTTTAATTCCAGCATCAGTTTTGATAGATTTTGGTGATAGAAACTAATTCATCATGAATACAAGTGCAGGTGGGATAGGAAGCCTCTAAAGAACAGGGACACAACCAATCTCCCTTTGGTAGGACGGCTTGCAGAATATACACGCAGGGGCTCAATGCTAATTACACATGTCCTCATGGGTTTTGGCAAAGATCCAAGCCATTGAAATTTATCTCCCGAGTACCAGACGTCATGTTAGCTAATCACTAGTTTTGCCACTGCCACTGTTGTGTGCAGCAGATGCAATCTGCAAAGTTCACATAGATTGGATTGTACGCAAATGGTACTTCAGAAAGTATTGCAGACTGGACTGTAAGGAATAAAAGGTAAATATATTCATATTGATGATCTTGATTAGATTTGGCATCCAATGGCAGTAGCTTTCTGATGAGTGTATGAACAAATGCTGGTTGCTATCTCACTCGATATGCATAGCAAATGGAAGATTGTTTCAAGTGATTTCGTCTTGTGCATCATCCAAAGTTCTCAGTCAGGTATGGTACGAGGGCTACTCTGAACACAAATTCTCTTATTTAAATGAAAATGATATATATATATATATATATATATTCTTCAAGTAGCTAATATGTTTACAAAACATCTATGTTTGACCTCTCATAAGCTGAAATTGTTGCATAAAACAAAATAGTTATATGGTCTTATTGGATGTTCCAAACATTCTGTTTCAATCTTAGCGTTAAATCTGATGTATACTGATAAAGTGTTAGGTCACAAATGATATTTTTTATTTTTTTATAACTATTTCTTAATCAATTGAAACTAGTTAAATGCAGAATATTTTTTTTAATAAAAAATTTCATTCAATATGATTTTTTTTTCATAAATCATGAATCCAATTAAGTCGTCTACGAGGGTAAAAAGGTCATTTCATATGATATGGTTATAAATGATGAGATATTGAAGAGTTCCATATAGAGAGATTGGGAGGGGTAATTACACATTACTCCTATAATTAACTTTAGTTAGTATCCCGATCTATATATCTTAAAAAGTAGTATCGGGTCTCTAACCTTACGAAGGTAAAACATTTCATCCTAATTTTTCGTACATTGTTAACTTTGTTGATAGAAAAAATCGCATGTGTTGTTGCAGGCACAAAGAGTGTAAATAAAAAAATAAAAATATGAGTTTATTATTTTTAAATTATTAAATTTATATCCACTTCTCACCTTAACTGATTTCTCTTCCTCTCCACCACTCGCCCATCGCACCCACTTGACCTGCATCGCTCTTGCACTGCTCGACCATCATTGCACCTGTAATGCTCACCGTTATTGCACCTGCACCGCTCGACTATCGCCTCTCTTGACCTGCTCAACCCCATCACCCTGGACTCGCTCAACCACTATCGCTCTTGCACCGCTTGATCGTCGCACCTACATCGCTTGTTGCTATTGCACTAGACCCAACTCGCCTATCGCACCCTGCTCACCTACTGCACCTGCTCACCCGCCACCCCGTCATCCTCGCCATGGCCGACAACGGTCTCATCATTGTCAAAGAAGCTTGCTGCCTATGTGTCTCCTCTTTAGAATCGACCCAATAAGAACTCAGTGTTCCAGCGGTGCGTCGATGCTAAGGTCCAATAGTGGGACGACCTCACCTTTGGGATCGCCTTCTACTGCTGCGACTCGTTCCTCCTCAACCAGAGCCTACAGTTGTTCCCTTACAACAGCCACCTCTCCCTCTCCTCTCGTGACACTCATCATCTTCCACTCCAAGGTCAACAAGATCTCCCTCCTCACTGTCAACACCACCATCAACCCCTCCATATGATTCATTCCCCTTTTTTATCTCCTCTGATTTAATATACATATGAATCGAATATCTCAATCGAGCTAATAAATATGCTTAATTCCACTTGGAATATTACATTAAATCTATTCTTATATTGTTAGACAAATGCATCATCAACCAGACTATTGCTTCTTTGCTTTTCCAAATCAATAGTTGAGGATTCATGGTGGCATGTGCTAGTAGAAAATATGTAGCAATGTCCTCTCCCGTCTTTGTTTGCAACGGTTCATATGCTCCAAATGCTTCAGCGAATGCGCACAATTGTGCGGTAGATGAGCAGGTGTGGCAGTCTATTGAGTGTGACGGTGAGTTGAGTTCGGTGTGGCGACAATGAGCAATGCAGGAGCGATAGTGGTCAAGCGGTGCAGGGGGTCAAGCGATGTAAGTGTGGCGACGACGAGTGATGTAGGTGCAACGGCGACAAGTATTGTAGGTGTGATGATAGTCGAGCAGGTATAGTGGACGAACGATGGGCAAATAGGCAAGAAAGAGGAGAGGAAGAGAAATATTTCAAAAATAAATTTAATAATTTAAATAAATATTTTTTATAAGTGACAATACGTGTAATTTTTTTAATGAAGTTAGCGATATAAGAATTAAGGTTAAATATTTTACAAATATAAGGATCTAATATTATTTTTTAAAATATAAAGATCGAGATGTTAATCATATTTAAATATAGGAATAATCTGTAATTATTCCGATTGGGGGAACTAACATAAATAGCGCTTTTATTCCGACCATCCATCACATCAAGGTCTCGCACAAGTGAACTCTGAAGCATACTGATCCCATGACACAGGATATGAACCTCACATCCCATGTTAGGGTTAGTATTCCTTGGGCATCGAGAATCTTCGGACGGGGGCTAGACGGCTTCAGTTTAACATAGTCTGACGGAGCAGCAGATTGTATTTGGGGATAAAGCTTCGGAGGGCAGGGGATTGATTGCGAACTGTGGCGAGATCGTGCGTCTGGATTGGCAGGAGCAGGTGCGGCAGTCCCACAACGCAATCTTTCGATTATCTTTCTCTTTGTTCTAATTTCGGTTTCTGATTTCTTATTTCTCTTTCCAATCACCTGATGATGTTCCCTCCTTTAAGACGATCTCAATTCACCGCTGAAATAATTGGGTATTTTGTGGAATGCCATGCCTTCAACTTGTTTGGTTAAATGCATATTAGCGTGCAGCATCTTCTTTTACCAGCTGATTTGTCTTTAGAGATAGATGCAATTGGCGTTGCATCACGGGAATTTATGAGTGATTCCAATCAAGTTAACTGTTTAGGATCTGTAGAAAATCTATACTGTGGAAAGAGGAAAAATCAAAGAGTGTCCACAGACCTAGATAATCAATGCAAAATCAGTCAGCGGTAGAATTATAGGTTGGTAATGAGGATGTTGTTGTTTTCGCAACCTTAAGCTGAGATGTCAGTCTGATCTGTGTGCCCATGCAAGCGAGTTACCAACTTCTTTGATCATCTCAGACATGCTAAATATATAAATTTTGCAAGGATTAGGTATTGGTGGACATGTCTTCACTGACCTTGAAAATGTGTCGTGATTTTTTCTGCTTGAAACAGGCAAACGTTGAACATTTGATAAAAATAGTGTTGATGATGCACAACAAAATACAAATAGACAGACATATTAAGTAATAGTTGGAGACAGAAAGGATATTTGAGTTTAAGAAGGCACGCTATGCATTCCCAAGGTACGATCCTGAGCTCGATCTAGAACCCTTCAGCGTCATGCTTGCCAATGGGTTTTAGATGCCCAAGTTCTCAGCTGGTTCTCAAATGAAGTTATGTTATACCAAACAAAAATAGATGGAGACACAGAAAGCTAAAAAAGTCAAGAAGAGTGTTGGTATAGGAGTTATATTTCTGTACATGACTTTGTTTTGTAGAAGAGAAGACCCCCTTATAAGAAAAAGAAGATGAAGGAAATAAGGTGATTATTTTGCACCTGGGAAAAAACTGATCATTTATGGAGGGATTGATGAGAGATTGTGTGTAAGTTATTCCCATTGTCCAAGTGTCTCTCTTGAAACAGTGAAGTAAAGAATATAACACATTACAAAAGGCCAAGTCTAAAGAGATTTACAAAGGCAATATTAAGTTGTTAACCTCTCAAATAAGTGGAATATCTAACAGGAGAACCATGTGCTGAAATTCTACCCAACTTGATTAACTAATCGAACTAACACTGTATAAACTGTTTCATTAGGAAGAGTTATTGAGTGTCCAAGAAGCCTTCTTAGATAGTATATTTATTACTAGCAATGTTCATCCATTTTGAATTTGAAACAAATGTAAAAAAGGAGAGAACTGTTGCCATCAAGAATAAGTCATTCTCGTTTTGTTAGTATGCACAGTTGTTAGCCTATCCGAATGATTGTTACTCATCCGTGTTATTCTCTGAGATGTTTTATGAACCATGGACTTGTCATCGAACTTATATGAAATAACAGTTCTTTCCATGCACTCCTTCCTTTCTCAAACATGTAAAAGGAAACTAACAATTACACAGTGTCACACAGGATACAAATGTTTATGAAGCATGTTCTATGTTAGCAAAACCAGAGTGTGGTTGATGACTTAGTCTTACACGCATCTCCTTGAATTAATATATGAGGATTAATATATTATTGTAGACATATGTAGATAAACGGAGGTGTAGGTTTGATGCAGTAGTTTGACCATTGAAAAGGTTGTCGGGTTCCTTTCAGAATTTATAAATCTAGGTAGTGGGCAAAACATGTATTTCCTCTTACCTTGTCTTTATTAAGTTGACTTCGTTTCTTTAGACCTTAGATGGCTTGAAATCAACAAGAATATACTAGCTTTGTGGAATTCTATTCATTCTTTCTTGGATCATATGTATCAATAGATGAAACTTTATACAAATCCTTTAGCCGATTCATGCTGTCAACTAAGATCACTGCATTAGTGATAGATTTAATGCAGTAGTTTAACCTTTGAAAAGGTTGACAGGTTCTTTTCAGAAGTCATAAACCCAGGTGATAGGTAAAAGGAAAGATGAAGAAAATTAAGAAACTAATGAAATAAGCCATAAGGTTAAAGAACACTAGTGCCTATGAAATGTTAGTGGTGTCATTCACTGAATCTATTGTGATAACAAGTATGAGGTAGTATATCTTGTACTTCTTATTCTGGCAATAGTCAATGGGTCTTAGGATCAGTCGATATTGGACTACATCGATTGGGTTGGTCTCAGTCAGCACACTTGGATTAGGACCTTGGATTTCAAGACCATAATAAATCATGTTTTTTTATTGAAATTTAAGGTATTAGCATACAAAAACTCAGTGGAGAGTCATGTCAACACAATGCTGGGTCATGCCCCCCATGCCTATCCAATACAATTGGCAATGCTATGTTTCACGACACCTGGCAAGGTGTTCCATAAACTTAGAAATTCTGGATAGCCTTTGGGGATAATTGTCAAAACTCTGTAGTTTATGGATTATGTAGTCTTTAAAAAGATTATGAGATACAACAAGAGTTAAATTTAAGAGTACTTGTACCTATTTTGGTTTTGTTGTGGTTTTAATACATGAGTATTCTTCATTGATGGTTTGTTATGCTATCCTGTTTAGTGATGACCTATTGAATGTTCATAGTTGGTGGTATGAATACCAATTAATATGTCAAAAGAGAGTTAAGATCAAAGAATTATGGAATAACACACCCTTATCTTCAGAAATTAATGTTGGTGGTGGGCTGTTTTTTTCTTTCCCCCTCATTCATGTCTTCACCTTTTATTTTTTTGGGAGTGTCCAATTGTGATTGTGATACATGTAGGTTTCTGATAGTAGATCAACATGCAGGCTTATGTGATAGGAAAGTTTTAGTTTTAACGATTTCTTCAAAGATTTTTAGTTATTTATGATGTTCGAGCCTTCTTTGTATGCAGGCTTCTGTGATAGGAAAGTTTTAGTTTTAATGATTTCTTCAAAGATTTTTAGTTATTTATGATGTTCGAGCCTTCTTTGTCGTCTCATTCTTCTATTCACAAAAACAAAATTCTTCATGTGATGCTTATCACTCACTATTTCTGTTTGCTTCTTCAGCAAGCTCTCCATTTTAATTACATAGAGCATGGTATCTAATTGTCCTTGTCCTATTTTATTATGTCTTGTTTTTTTTCCTGCTCCAGCAAAAATCATAATCTGGCGTCATGGGGAATAAGCCTGCAAAGCAAGAGACTAGGAAGGATGAGATCTTTGCAAGAGTCATGCCTCCACTAGACCAAGCCTTTGTTAGATGGCTTGCTCGCGATGTCAAAAGATTGCATGCTTTCGCCCCAAGAAATCCTCGTGCCATAAAACCACCGGATCATTATATAGAGTACATGCGGCTGTATGGTTGGCTGGATCTCGACATGGATGATCCGGACCTGGCTTGTTTGATTAAGTAGTTTGTCTCGCCTTGCTATGTACATGATGCAAGTGTCTCTCTGGTTGTTTAGTGGATTTCACAAATCGAGATTGCAACTTCACTTAATTCTTCTTTGAGAATATGTTGGAGAAAGACAGTCATATCAACTGCTGTGCAGAACATAATCCATAAAGGTAATGTGTATGTAGATTGCAAGTATGATGGTGTCTCGTGATGGAACTCACCACGTATTGATGGAATATGTTTTTGATGCTGAGATCCTCGTTTTGTTTTACATGTTTTGTTGTACCTTTACAGACAAAGCAGAAGATGACTTTTGATTGTGTCAAATTGGAAGGACTATTAGGTTGATGTGGGTCAATAATACGGATTGGATACATGTGTTTGATCTGAGTCAAACTGCAAGGACTATTATGATACTTTATCTAGCTGAATTGTGTATGTGTTTATATGGCTGAATAATCCTATCTACAATTCTCCATGTTGAAGTCAGTGGAAAAGTAACCAACAACTATTAAAGTATTAATGGAAATTGCGGTTTATACCCCAATACTTTGGTATTATCGCCGTAAAACACATACAAGTCAGACGTATGCCTAGAAAAAGAGAACTCGCGGGGATTTGGCGCACGTCGCTGAATCCAACGGCTACCTTCTACGCTTTAGACAACTGTCCCAAAGACTTCCTTCCCTGTTCTCTGGTCGTTCCAACAGCCGAACAGCTGTGTATAGGTGTATAACGTGACCGTCCATGAACGCTGCCTCTCATCCGACGACCGTGCGATGCTAACGGTGGTGTACGAACAAAATTTTAATATATTTAATGAATTATCTAGTTAAATAATTATTTAAATGGGGCCGGAGTGACGCCTCCGCTTCATTTCCGAACCAAGTCTGAACTCTATTATTCCCTCCCGCGCTTTCTAACCTACACACGACCTCATCTCCCTCTCCCTCCTCCTCCTCGTCCACGGATCCCAGACCCCGATCCGCCCCATACCTATCAGCCATCCCCCGCCACCACCTTGGGCGCCGTCGGATCCCCTTCTTCCCGCTTCTTCCGCCGCTGGAATCGGGCCAAGAACCAGGGTTTGGCCTCGGATTCTTTCTTGGAGGACGACCGGGGGTTCCTTTTGTGATTTGGTTTGTTTTGTGCTGGGAGGTCGATGTCTGCCGGCCGAGCAGCTGGAAGCCGCACGCCGCAGCTGCCGAAGCGGTACCTTCCGTTCCCCTATGCAACGCTACCGTTTTTTGCTACAGATGAATACCACCGGCTCCCGGCCCCCGATGGGCGTCGGATCACCGGGGATGAGCTGGCCGATGCCCTAGTTATTAAGACGCCTGTGAGTCTCATGTTGGAATGTTGTCTCCCTATTGATTTGAGCTTGAGATGAATTGAAGCATTTAAACCTCATTGTATGCTAATTTTGCTGCTCGACTTATCATTTCTCTTCTAGATGGACATGATTGTTTGCCCTTGTAATGTGGATTCCCATCTTTTAAGAAACAAAGATATTATAAATTGTGTTCATGCAATGTTTTTTGACGTTGTTGATGTCATAGATCTGCATTTCTTTAGTTTTCTTAGATGTTATGCTAAAACTTGGGAAGGTTATTTGGAATGTCAAATTTGAAGGATTTCATTGCTACTCAGTGAAACTTGGAAATTTAGGAGAATAGTGCAGAAATGTCCAACGATAAGGTGTGCAAAAATTTAGGAGGGCAAGCCTTGGTACAACTGTAAAGTTGCTCATTTGCGACCTAGGAGATCAGGGTTCGAATCACGGAAAGAAGTCTCTTTAGATATTTAAAGGTAAAGTTACGTACATTGACCCTCCCTCCTCTGATCCCGCATTGGTGGGAGCCTTGTGCACTGGATGCAGAAATGTGCAGCTTCTATGAGGACAGTACAAATTTTTAAGTGCTAAAACTTGTTATGCTTAATTGAAACTTTTAGTATCAGAAATATAAATTTTTAAGCTTTGAAGGACACTATGGGTATAAATGGTGCCAATGCTTGCTTTAAATTATGACAAATGATAGTTTATTATAATAGATAGCTTACATGTTTGTAGAATATAAAGGTAGAATCTACATTTAAATTTATAAGATGAAGGGTATGAGTAGGATCAACAGTGATGATCAGGTTTACATGGTATGCATACTTTATCAAGGTATGCAAGATGTTGCAACCTAGTCATTTCTTAAAAAAGAAATTGCTGTTTTCATTCTTATTCTGCAAAATGGTTGGCATTGTATTCTCATATACTTCATGATGGCATGTGTACTTTTCAAGGTATGGAAATGGGATTGTTCCAAATATTTATTTCATCGATCACAAAACTTCTAGTGACAGCTGAAGTTTGATATCCCCACTGAAGTACATTAAGGTGTCAAAAGACTCATGTGGCCTCAATAGAATATCATCCATTTTTGTTTATTCAAAGAGGAGCTTTACTATGTAACAGAGGTTTTGAACATATGGAGACTCAGATCTAGAAGGTAAATGTCAGGATTTTTTGAGAGAGGACTAAGTATGAAGATATTCCAAAGAATATCTATATTGAAGAAATTGCTTTGTTCAATTCGGAGCAAGAACCGTTGGCATGTTCATAACTTGTAACATGTGACTTGGCACTTTCCATATATCCATCTAATTTTAGTCAGCAGCAAGTTCCTATTAGAAATCTGCCAATCTTTTGGCTAGTAATTTTTATTTGAATCTAATTCATCATGTAGATACTAGCTTGTTTCTTGGTATCTTTTATAACAACATCAATGGTTTCATGGCGAATAATGTACTTCTTTAACCACAAGTTTTATGTTGATCAGAGTACAAAATGATAGGTTCAATAATATTTAGGAAATCAAATATTTTTTGTAAAAAGATGTGTCTTCTAGAGTTTTGAGAACTTACAATTATGTAGCCAACCCTAAACTCTTTGGAATATTGTGATGCTGAAAATCCATCATTATGTAGTCATTTTGTCTCTTCCTTCAAAGAGCTCAATAGCATGAAAAGATCTATAATAACCCAAATGATTGCGGCCAGGGTTCATCGTACCACGATGTACTGCTTGGCATGGGCGGTACATATCGATCACATAGGGAACCATTATGGGCGGTACATACTGGTTTGTTGGTATGTCTCATTGTACCATGTGTCAGTACATCGATACATATCATATCGATGATCGATACACTAATATGGACTGGTAAGGCGAATCATGGTTGTAGCATTACATTCATTGTTGTTGGTGGACAACTTAGGGCATCCTGGTTTTATCTTTACATTTATGTTGTGGGAGGATAAGTATTTGATGCATTTTTATAAATGGTTTGATTAATAAAGATTGGCATAAAACAATTAACATATTATTTGTATGACATTAGTGTTTCTAGAGAACTGTCATTACCACCACACCATGTCTCGGTAGCAAGTACTCTAGTGCCAGCGATTTGAAGTAAATAATCTGATATCAAACTTATTCTAGAAAAGGTTAGAAAGAATATGAAGTGTCATGTAAACTCATCTGATATGGGCTTCAACTTAGAATAAGTTATTGACTTATTGGTGATTATGAAGTGTCATGTAAGTAACACAAGAAAGTTGTGCTTCAGCATCTGAATTTTGCTTGAGAAAATTCTATGTTAAACAAGATCTTTGTTCGGACTTGTTTTTCAAGTTGCTCTTGATAGATTGAAAGACACTGCTAGAAGTTATTGGTTCATCTCTTCTAGCCTGTTATTAAATGTAGTTATATGCATAGTAAAACTAGGGCAAGATTTAAGAAAGTTTGAAACTTCTTCAAAATTTTCCAGTGTTTCTGTTAGTTCAGCTAAGCCATCTAGTCATCAGGAAAGATGAGGATGATAAAAAAATATAGGGCTTTCAACTCAAGTTATTGTCTTTGTCCTTACAACAGAATGCAGAAAGTCTTGTATTATAGCTATAATGGATTGACTATTAATCCTTTCAGTTAACCACATCTATCTTACCTTGCTTGTAGATCTAATGTGTATATATATATATATATTTTAATTTTATCAGTATTCCAGATCTTAGGCTTACTTTAATCTTGTGTCATCAAATTTGCTGAGATGTATATTCCTTTATGTAAATTTGAAATTTTAACTTGCTACTCATAATTTAGTGAACAAGAAGATGATGAGGCTGCAGAGTCAAGTGAGTGGATGACGAATCCTTTTAATGCTGAAAGACATAATAATCTTTTCTCACACCAAAATCAGGAAACAGAAGAAAGAAAGCTGGCAGATCCAAGGTTGCGAAGTACAAGAAGTCTTTACCCTCAAGCCCCTATGTCAAACCATGGTGCATAGGTTCACCCTTCCATTATCATCAAAATTTCATACTAGTAATCTCCACTAGGAAAATTCACCCATCAGTTACTTGCATACATGCACCTACCTATCTTTGCAACTGGCTAATGAGATATGCTGTTTCTTTGCCAAATTTCAAGCTTAGATATGATAAATTCCCAATTGAAGGGCTTGGCCTGCATATGATCTACATATGCAAATTTTATCAGTATCATTGTGGTCCTGCAGGTTCACCTTCATGCAACACCTTGACTTCAGTTGGTACTTGCCATTATGACAGCTCTCTAGGTGATCAAAGTCATGGCTAATCTAGAAACTTCAGGCAATATACTGGAAATTTTCTTTGCTTTTTGCTTCTGACAATTGTGTTGTGTAATTTCCTTTTCAGGACTCCTGACCAAAAAGTTCATCAATTTGCTTAAACATGCAGAGGACAGCATCCTTGATTTGAATAATGTTGCGGAAACACTTGAGGTACTGCAGATGCTTAATAACGTAAACGACTCAACTTTGTTTTTGCTATAGTAAGAATTATATTGTGTAGGTGCAGAAGAGGTGGCTAATGTCCTTGTAGGGATTGGACTTATAGAAAAGAAACTCAAGAACAAAATTCATTGGAAGTAATTCATACTTTTTCCTTTTGGAAGTTTATTTTATATCTCAGTGTTCTCGAGGTCTTGGTTCATTGCTTGGCAGGGGACAAGAGTCACAAGACAACACAAGACCAGGAGAAGTTGATACTGATATCTCAGTACTACAGGTATGATGTACATGTGCATGCTCTTTGCAAGACCAAAAAACCACTGTTCTCAGTTTATACTTATCTGTAGAGCCATGTTGTGAAATTCTTTATTGTGAACCAAGTAAACTCATCTGAATTATCCTAGTTTCATATTCTTCAGGTGGATGTTGAAAAATTTGCCCTGCAAGAGTGCGGTTTTGATGATTGTATCAGGTCAGGTCAGGTTTTAATAGAGCTGCTAGGCTACTGAAGTCACACATCCTAACAATGCGTTGAAACACTTTCTTCACAGCAAATTTGTGAAAGACTGAGGGTCCTTATTGAAGATGAAATCAATCAAAAGTAAGTATTTTTCCTCTTGCATTTACATTTTGAATATGTTATCAATCCATGCAATCGCCATATGACATGATATTTTTGTGACTTTAGGTTGGTATATGTGACTGAAGATGACATCAAAGCTCCACCATGCTTTCAGGTGATGGTCTGTTAGCTTGCTTAGTTTATAAACGGCAATAAGGCACTGGCCTCTTCTCCATTATGAATATCATGATATTATCCTCATGTATCTTATCTGCAGGATGAAACATTAATAGCAGTAAAAGCACCTCATAGTACTACCCTGGAAGTTCCAGACCCTGATGAGGTGAGAAGAGGGAAAGCCTTGGAGAAGGACTTGTTTTTAAGTTTTAGCACTTCATTGGTTTGACCATCTTTAAGTCTGTTTCCTCTCTACGCAGGTGAGTAATTATCTGCAGAGATACATGATTGTCCTAAGAAGCACAATGGGCCCGATAGATGTTTAACTTGTTAGGTTATGTTTACCCTTTAGTTTGTCATTCTAGACTGTCAAGCTTTCTACACAATTATTTGAGTTGGGCTCTGCTCTGACCTTCATGTGTTGTCCCTTGGTGTTCTTTTTCTTCTTGTTGCTAGTCAATTTGAGGTGAGTGGTGTTGAGCCATCTCGAAGGCTCGTTTCTGGGAACTCTGGCGAACTCAGGGTCTGTTGCGAACCCATGCTGGCAGAGTTACAACGGAAGAGAGCAGAGGGTTAATCAAGATAGTGACATAAGTTCCTCGCAGGATTTTGGCGGTGGTATTATGAAGATAGTTCCCTCAGATTTTGATGTAAGTACAGTTTTTGGTTATGGAGATATTAAGCCATTATATCTGCATATGCAACTCATCTCTGTGGTCTGCATCATGGACATCACAATAGACCATTCAATTAGGATCCCTTCTACAGTATATGTAATGACTAGCAATTTAAATATAGTTTGACTAGAGTTGAATCTGACTTTGATCTCAATAGATGACTTGTTAAATAAGAATTTTAATTTAATTTATTTTGTTTAAATGATCCCAATCATTTATTTCATGATTGAAATATGATCCTCTTTGGTAATTGATAGTTATTAAAAAAATTTCTAAAAGGATATTTTTATTTTGTGATGATAATCTATTGCAAATATGAGAAATTTATTATGAAATTGATCAGATTAATTTTGTTATGTTATTTAAAATTTAAAAAGTCATGTTATTAATCTATTTTGGAGAGAGAGAAACACTAGAATTCTATGATTTTGTAAGCATAATGTTGATATTTTCGTGACAAAATTTAGTATATATTTTTATTATGATATGTTATTTAATATGAAATCTGTAACATACATTATTTGGTTTTTGTACATATGTCATGCATACACCTCCGTTCATAGGTGTGCACAATCCTTATATACATAAGTGCACTTATATGCATGTATAAATTCTAACCAGTACGATAGTGCATCTATTCAAAACCTAGCTGACCTTAGATGTGGTGCCCATCTCCCATGCTATCCGGAGACCTCCCTCCTTCCCCCTCTTGCAACTCTATTTTCTCTCTCCTCATTCTTCACTTCATTCTTATACTTTCTGAATTTTTCAAAGGTCTCGGACTTATATTTCATTAAGTACACATATTCATATCTTGAAAAATCATCAGTGAAAGTAATGAAGTAGGAGTAACCACCATTAGCATGAGTTGACATAGGTCCACATACATCACTATGTATGAGTTCCAACAGCTCAGTGGCTCTCTCTCCAGTTCCACTAAATGGAGAGTTAGTCATTTTTCACGAAGGCAAGGCTCGTAAGTTGCATATGACTCATAATCGAATGAATCTAAATATCTATCCTTTTGTAACTTTTGAATCCTTCCCTCATGGATGTGACCTAGCTTACAATGTCACACTTATGCACTATTCACCTTATATACTTTCTTCTTAGACACACTTACATTAATGATATGTTGAGTAGTGTCTAGCATAAACAAACCATTATGCAACTATTATTCACTAACTGTCAAACATGAAATGGAGATAATGTTTTCAATAATAGAAGGAACAAAATAATATACATCTAATACAATAATAACTCCACCAAGCAGATGTAAGATGACCTCGTCAATAGCTACTACAGTAACTTTTGCTCCATTGCCCATCTTGAGGTCCATCTCACCTCTCGCAAATCTCCTAGGTCTTGCTAGAACCTGCAACGAATTACATATATGATAAGCACTACTGGTATCCAATACCCATGTGTTATCATAAGAGTATGACAAATGAAGACTGATCATAAATGTACCAAAAGCTTATCCAAGCTTCTGTTTCGCCCTCTCTGCAAGGTACTCTTTGCAGTTCCTCTTCCAGTGCCCATCTTTGTGTTGGGAAATCTTAGGGCGACATCACATGCGCAGCGGAAGAACAAGAAAATAAAATCTCCGATTCCCAAAGAGATGTTCGTCGTCGTGCGAAGATTGGTGCGCAAAATCCGTAAAACTTAAAACTGCATATAGAGTAGATTGTGTTACCTAGGAAGATCGTATATCCATGTTTCCTTGTAGATCCTTAGGAGAGGGTGAAGGAGGTCAAGCATCCTCCTCTCTAGCGGTAATCCACACAGTAGGGTTGCGACGACGCTCCTCAAAACTCCAAGCCTACTTTGAGGTGGAGAGGGAGAGGAGAATAGGAAAGGCAAGCAAAGGCTCTAGCCTATAAGGCTCTGAATCCCTCCTATTTATAGAGGTCCCCTGTCAAACCCTAATGGGTCCTCCCCTAGTGGGTATTGGATCTGCATCCAATAAACAAGGGCTCCGTCGGATATCTCATATCCGAACCTCTACTTATCGTAATACCTACCATATGTGTGTGACCCTCTAGGCCCAATATCGAGCTGGCCATGAGTCATACCTGTCAGAACTCCTTCTAACTTAGTGAATTGTTATCTCTGTAATAATTCACTCGACTCATCGACTACGGACGTACTAGGCCACTACGCCGTAGTCCCCAAACGATACAGGGGAATCCAATCAATTGGACTTGTCTGGCCTTAGTTACCGTGTACCTATAGTCCCTCATCCATCTAATATCCCAGAGATCGTATATCGAGCATGGTGCTATCAGACCCATACGGTTTCTACTCAAGTCTCGCTCTAATCGGATTCTCCCGGAGAACTCTTTCTCTCTCAACCCGAATGACCTTGGCCAGGGATTTGTTTGAGCAAGAACACATGGGATATTCCTCTCAAGACGCCGAGAGTGGATGATCCTCTATCGACACTCAATAGCCCTCGTAAGGTCGACTACCACTCCCAATAACCAGCTCCACTAGATCTGGGACATCCAAACCTATAAGTCTGGTATCAAAGAGTGGAGCACTCATACAGGACATCCTTGGTGTCTCAAATCTAAGGACCAAATACTCCACTAGGACTACGGAATCGTTGTCTGACAATAAGGCATCATCAACCATCCAGCATTCCGTAAGCGGAACAATCAGTGAACTCATTCTCCAATGAGTACCTGTACTGTATCCCTAGTGTCCCTACACGAGCAGCTATGAGACCAGTTGCATCCATCATATGGACGGGTATACAGCACACCAGTCTATCCGGTTATCACGATGTCCCTCTCGAGTAACTTATGACCGGGATTATTTAGGATATGTGTTTAAAGGTGAATCAATCTCATTATCATGATCTCATCACGATCCGATTCCCATTGCACAAATCCAATGACATCACAATATATATATGCATATATGCAATAGTTATAAAGTGATATACGCCAAAATATAATAAGCAAAAAGATTCTGTATCAAATCACACGTGCCATCACTCATGTGATTGGCTTGCTGGGCACCTATGACTAGCACTTTGCCATAGTAGAAGCACTGACCTTTGTCCTTTGTCGAGTCTTTCTCAGCAATATTTGCTTTACTTAGTTTACCCTTATTAAGGGACTTTTTTGCTTTCCTTTTCTTTTTGGTCTCACCAATATAGAGAACTGGCTTCTTTTTCTTGATAGTGCTCTCTGCCTCTCTCAACATATTAAGGAGCTCCGGGAGAGTCACATCAAGTTTGTTCATATTAAAATTCATTATGAATTATGAAAATGAATCTGGTAGGAATTAAAGCACAATGTCCACACACAAGTTATCCTCTAGGACCATTCCTAGACCTGTGAGTTTCTCTATGCACTCAATCATTTTTAGGACATGGTTCTTAATCGGTGTCCCCTTAGTTATCCTAGCACGGAAGAGGCTCTTGGATATCTCATATCGCTGAGTCATTTCCTGTTCCTCAAATACTTTATGGATATATAGGAGAATGGATTTGGAATCCATCTTTTCATGTTGTCTTTGTAACTCAGGAGTCATAAAGCCCAACATGTAACACTAAGCAAGAGTGGAGTTATCAATGTACTTTACGTAGCAAGTGATCTCATCCTTGCTTGCCCCTTCCTCGGGTGTAGGCATCACTGTATCAAGGATGTACGTAATTTTCTCCACCGTGAGAATAATTCTCAAGTTACAGAGCTAATCCGTATAATTTGGACCAGTGAGGTAGTTGATATCAAGTATGCCACGTAAGGGATTTGAAAGCGACATTTTTAAAAAATAAAGATGCAGTAGAAATAAATAACATACAGATTTTATAAAAATAAATAATCAAGATATTAATTTCTATCTTAATAAACTTCCACTATTTTACTAGCGAGTCACACGATACCCTCAGCACGTGAAACGGAAGTCTCTGGCAGACTTTTAGTGGGGATCTGGATCTAATCAGTGTCTTAGTGTAACCTCAAGGGACTCGACTAATCACACTAAGCCCGAAAGGTAGGCAACTCTTACTGTTCACAACTTATTGTGATTTCCATCCTGTTCGGCCTCCGAATCACCATAGTCTCAAGGGACTTGACCAACCATGATGTTCGGTTAAGTCAACACCATCGTTATAAGATGAGTCTGATTCGATGATATACCCTCGAGGGACTCGACCAAGCATACCATGTCCTCATGTCACCGGTGACATCTCTATGTCATAGGCAAGATAGCGAATCGCGATGTAGGTGAGCCTCAAAGGACTCGACCAACTCAACCTACACCGAGAATCGATCCCTACCTATAACAATGGAAGGTCACGTGGGTCAATCTAATTGCCTCATGTTTACCGACTTAATATTATCGAGAGAGGAGTTTCTATGATTTGGTATCCTAATATGACATGTCACACATATACATATTTAATATATATTTACATCACATGCAAATATATATATATATATATATATATATATACATATTTAGTAGATGTATAAGCAATCACAGCAGATAATCATGGATCACAGCCTAATATGATTAGGCCCGAGCCAATGGGCCTAATCACTCACATCAAGATCTATGTGTGTAGCGGTGCATCTCCATGCCTTGTGATCGTCTATCTTGCCCTCGTCGGTTCCGTCAGCATCTCGACGCATCTCCATGCATCGCAATCGTTCGTCTCGTAGGTCCGCTATCGCTTCCACACTCCCGCTGTGCCTCCTCATGTGATTATAACTTAATCATAGGCACGTAGGCCCGACAATAAAGGAGAAATAAAAAATGGAGGCTTGCAGTCTCCAATAATAATAATCATAAGTACACACATCATACGGTCCATGATCATTCGTCCACATATCATACATTACATGTATAAATCATCATCATGTAGGATAACTAGATAATAATAAAAAATAATAATCAATTAAACCTTTTAATTAATTAATATTTTTTGAATTCAGGGACATATAGGGAATTTTTAACTTTTGAGGGGGTATTTTCGTAATTTAGATAAAAGGACAAAAATCGAATTTGTCATATTCATAGGGGCAAAATTATCTTTTTCCCCAAAAACCCTAACCCAATTTTTCCCTTTCCCCTGCTAATGTCGTTGCCGCCGCCACCCTACTGACGGCAGCTTGTGCGGCGGAGGGGCGTGGGGCACCGCCCTTGCCCACGAGCGGCGCCCCCACCTGCGGATGCCCCTGTGGGTGGCGTTGCCCCGCAGCACCCGTAGGCGGTTATGCTCATGGGCGCAACGCCCATAGGCGTCGTTGCCATGGGTCCAACACTCGTAGGCGCGCCGCCCTTGCGCGTGGGGTAGCGGTCGTCGTACCTACGACCCTGCTTGCAAGTGTTGCTGTAGGGGGCCTGCTTGCACGTGGTCGGTCTTGCGGCTGCCGTTGCAGGCGGCCTGCTTACATGCAGATGGCAGCGCTGCCATCTGCGAAGATAGTAAGGGCCAGGTTGTTCGTGTGATAGATAATACCACTGTTGGGAAATCTTTGGGGGCGACATCACATGCACAACGGAAGAATAGAAAATAAAATCCCCTATTCCCAAAGAGATGTTCGTCGTTGTGCGAAGATTGGTGCACAAAAATCTACGAAATATAAAACTGCATATATAACAGATTGTGTTACCTAGGGAGATCATATATCCCTGAATCCTTGCAGATCTCTAGGAGAGGATGAAGGAGGTCAAGCGCCCTCCTCTCTAATGGTGATCTACATAGCAGGGCTACGATGACACTTTTTAAAACTCTAGGCCTGCTCTGAGCTGGAGAGGGGTGTTAGGATCAAAAGCACTAAGGGGGGGGGGGGGGGGGGGGGCGGTGAATTAATGCAGTGGAAAACATTCGACGTTTAAAACTGCATTCGTACGATGAAATCATTTTCGACGTAAAACTATTTTCGGAAACTTAACTTGAAAACGAGTTTGTAAATGAGTGCAGCAAAAGTAATGAGGAAGTAAAGCACATATGGAGGTTTGCAGTAAGGTAAGCAGCAAGAATAAATGTAAACAAGAGAAGACGAGAGTTTATAGTGGTTCGGTCAATCATGACCTACATCCACTCCTCTGATTCCTCTTCCGTCGAGGCTACCGGCATCCACTAACGATCTTCCTTTACTAGGCGAAGATCAACCTCCTTCTTATACCCCTCTTCTCCTTTTACCGGGTTTAGGAGACAACCCTTACAAGCACTCACTCTCCTCTCTTAAATAGAATTCTAACACTTAAGCTAGAGGAGGGAAATTCTAGAGATTATAGCAGCGTTTTCTCTCTTTTAATCTCTCTGTGCTTGTGTGTTTTACCCAGGGATGAGAGGGGTATTTATAGGCTCCAAACTGGTTTATATTTGGAGCTCAAAAATATCATCTCCCGGATTTTCAGGGTCCTAGCGGTACTACCTCCTGACTGGGGCGGTACAACCGCCTGCCAGCTCAGAGACTGAGCCTCTGGGCGGTGCCACTGCTTGATAGGGGCGGTTGCACCGCTTGACAGAGCTCAGAGACCGAGCTCAGGTGGTTCCACCGCTTGTCAAGGGCGGTTGCACCGCCTAGTCTCGCTCGGAGACTGAGCCGAGGTGGTGCCACCGCCTGACTAGGGCGGTTGCATCGCCCAGTCTCGCTCGGAGACTGAGCCCAAGCGGTGCCACCGCCTGACCTGGGCGGTTGCACCGCCCATCTTTCCTGGGAGACCATCTCCTGGGCGGTGCCACCGTCTAGCAGGAATTCTGGTCCGAATGGGTTGATCCATTCGGCCCAATTTGGTTCTATCAAGGGCTCAATTGCCCCCATATTAAGTTAATGGGATTACCTCCCATTCCTAACTTAATCTATATGCTAACTACGACATTTCTTAAGACATTTACTACAGCTTGCTCTGGTGCATCAACCGCTTCTTCCGGCGAGCTTTCGGCGAACTTCCGGCGAACATTCGATGAACCTTTGGCGATGCTCCGGCGGACTTCCGGCAAACTCCTGGACTTGTGATGATCCAATTGGCGAGTTATGATGAGCTTCTTTGGCAAGCTCCTGGACTTCTCGGATTTGTTCTCGCAGAACCTTTGACGAGCGTCCGGACTTCCGTCGAACTCTCGAACTCCCAACGTGATCATAGTCTTGACTCCGGAGCAACTCCTACTATATGTCTTACTTCCATCGTAGTTAATCCTGCATATGTAAAACAAAACTTCGATCGAGACAATTAATCCTAAGCAATTAACCAAGTTGTCCGGCATGTCATTGGTCCCTCAACGCTTCGTTCGATTCTTCGGCGCATCGTCCTCTCCTGTGGCCTATTGCCCAATCGGCCAGTTGACTCCGCAACTTCGATATCCTTGGCACAATACCCGCTCTTCTTAGCCCGGTGCCCGAGTCCACGGCCCAAAGCCTTTTGTCAATACGTCGACCGATCCACCGGCTCGACGTCCAATCTTCTGACATGTTCCTTTGGCACAACATGATTTTTCCTACTTTAATTATCTCATCCTTATCCTGCGTCACTCAAAACGTAGATTAAATCATAAACATATATCAAGTGGTTTCATCATCAAAATACAAGATTCAACAATCTCCCCCTTTTTGATGATGACAACCACTTGATGACATAGTTAACCTTAACTCCCGGAGTTTAAATAAACTCCCCCTATCAATATGCCATATTGATAGAAACTCTGAATAAAAAATCCAAGAAATATGTCATCATAAACTTATGTATAACATGTCATGTCATCAACATACTTCTCCCCCTTTGTCATCAATAAAAAGGAGAAGTACAACTATTCTTGTGTTTGTGATATAAGTTCAACTTATTACATGAAAAACATAATATCAAGTTTTATCATCATGCAGTTTTGAAGCTAGAAAATTTAGCAAGTGTTACATCATGCTTAGAACATTCAAGCTATCAAGTTTTAGATATGTAAGTTTTATAGCATACAAGATATCACTTTTGGTAATGTTCAAGATAGCAAGTTCTACATGAACATGCAAGCTAGCAATTTAGAGATGTTCAAGAAAGCAACTTTTGCTTTTTGAAATATGCAAGTTTTACAAGCTAGCAAATTCAAAGATATGCAAGTTGACATATTTGCTTTTCTTAAGAAAGGCACAATAGCATATTTTTGCTTTTTCTTGAGATTTCAAGCTAGCAATTCTCGGTTGATGTTCAAGATAGCAATTTCTTCTCTTTTGAGAAATGTAATTTTTGCTTTCTTCTTGAATTGTGCAATTTGCTTCTTTTGAGATAGCAACTTTTTGCTTCTCTTTAGATCACAAGCTAGCAATTCTAGCAAATTTTACATCATGCAAGGTAGCAAATTTTTGTGATGTTCAAGATAGCAATTTCTTCTCTTTTGAGAAGTGCAATTTTTGCTTTCTTCTTGAATTGTGCAATTTGCTTCTTTTGAGATAGCAACTTTTTGCTTCTCTTTATATCACAAGCTAGCAATTCTAGCAAATTTTACATTATGCAAGGTAGCAAATTTTTGTGATGTTCAAGATGTCAAGTTCTTTTCCTTGCAATATGTAAGCTAGCAAATATTTGCTTCCTTTGCAAAGTGCATGTTTCTAAATTTTGCAAGATGAGCTAGCGATATTTCTCCCCCTTCGTCAATGTCAAAAAGAAGGGAAGACCCATTGCGTCAATTTCTAAATCATGACAAAGGTAAGTATCAATCTAATCATTATATTTTCAAATTAAAACATGCACATTTTCAAAACCATGCATTTCATTTTTTGTGCATGATACAAATAAATCAATCATTATGAGCATATCATACATGATATTCAAGCATTAAAATTTTTAAGCATTTATCAACATGTTGATCATGATACCAAACATTCATCATTTAAAGCATTCATAATACACATCATGATATTCAAGTATTGCATGCATCATTTCAAATTCATGAATATTTCATCATTGCATGCATCATACCAAAATATAAAATCATCATTAATGCATGATTCCAAATCATCATTTATTTTACATCATGATGGTACTAAATTTATCAAATTACATCCTACCATGCATGATCGAAACTTCTTATTTGTATACATCAAAACAAATTAATGAATATGTCATGTATTCATATCATCACATAAGGAATATCAAGAAGAATTGTTAAGTGATGAGATGTATTTCATACATTCAAAGAATTTCACATAACAAAATTCAATTCATAAGCCTTAAAAGATGTCATGAAAGAATATATAAACAATCTTGATTTATAAATGAATACTCAAGTTATAATTTCAAAAAATCAAGAGAAACCGTTATTCATTTTTAACAAATCTCCTCTTAAATATATAATATAAAGAGTTCTTAGGAGATCATGAAAAAGATAGAATTCATTCAATCTTGTAAGAGAACAAGATATTAATTCATGCAAATAAAATCTTGATTTAAGCATAAGAAATCTCAATTTATAAATTTCGAAAAATCAAGATAAAGCTCATTTAAATCATCAAATCAAGATCATTTTCAAGAGATTCACAAAATTAATACAAATAGATTCATTAATTTCCCTTTTTAAAAAATCAATAAAGTTGAAAAAATAAATTTTTTAAGAAGAAACCTTTCCACTTTTTAGTTGTTTTAATTCAAGTGGTTTATTTCATACCTGCATGTTCTTTTCTTTTATGCCAAATAAAAATATGCATCAACGTTTAGGATCAAAAAATAAATTTCGTCATAAAACCATCAAGATAAATAGATTCTCAAAAATGAATTGTTAGGATCAAGAAAATCCGAAAATAAAATTTAACTCTTTCATATATTCGGACATGGTTTTACTATAGATTTTCAAATTCAATCATGAAGATAAAACATGCTTATGATCATGAAAATTTTTGTATCCAAAACACATAATTTTCAACATGTTATTAAGGCATGTAATAGTGTGAAATCATCATGGCAATTAAGTAATTTGATTATTGAATCAAAAAAGTCTGAAAAATAATCTTAACAATTTCATGCATTCGAGCACATTTTTATCATATGTTTTTCAAATACACTCATGAAAATAACACATGCTTATCATTATGTATAACTTAAAATCTCATGTATAAAATTGTCAATCATGGTATCAAAATATTTAATATTACATCATTATGCATTTCTTCAAATCAAATATGATTTTATTTAATCAAAATTGAGAAATAACAATGGAAATCAACGTGATACACATTATTACTTCTTAACCACATATAGCATGATTTCATTTTTCAATCAAAATCATTTTGTTTGTTTATCATAAAATATGTATTTTTCATGATTATTTTCAAAACTACTAGCATGATCATAGTTTTTGTATTTTCATTTTTTTTAAACATGTAATTTTCAAGAAAATTAATTCTATACTAAAAAAGAAAATACATTATGAAAAGCATCATATAATTTCGAAATAAATTAAGGGGGTTTTGATTACCTCATCGTTGAATGTCATTATGGCATAGTTTGCCATCTCGTCTTTCTTGATTTTCTCCTCATCTTCGAAGGAGCTCGATTCATCCCACTTTGTGTTCTTTTTCTTACGTTCAAAGCAAGTAGTTCCGTTCTTTTTGTTCTTCAATTCGCGTTTCATTAATTTTTTAAATTTCTTAGTGAGTAGTTCTTGTTCATCATCACTTGAGCTTATGCTCGAGTGGTCTTCAAATGTTCTATGTCCCAAATCCTTCCTGTTCTTTGGAAGATGATTTTGTTCATCATGTTCATCATATGCATTGTGCACCATTTCATATGTCATCAACGAACCAATTAGTTCTTCAAATGAAAAAATATATAAATCTTTTGTTTCTTGTATTGCGGTTATTTTAGAATCCCACCTTTTTGGAAGGGATCTTAAGATCTTGCTTATGAGATCAAAATTCGAAAAAGATTTACTAAGAACTCTTAGATTATTAACGACATCCGTGAAACAGGTGTACATGTTGCCTATAGTCTCGCTTGGTTGCATTCGAAAAAGCTCAAAATCATGCAATAAAATGTTAACTTTCGAGTATTTAACTCTATTAGTTCCCTCGTGCATGATTTCAAGTGTTCGTCAAATATCAAAAGCCGTTTCGCATGTAGAAATCCGATTGAACTCATTTTTGTCCAAAGCGCAAAATAAGGCCTTTATAGCCTTTGCGTTTAAAGAAAAATACTTCTTCTCCAAATCCGACCATTTGTTCATCGGTTTAGAGGGAAGTTGAAAACCGTTTTCGAGTTTTCCATAAATCCAAATTCATAGAAATCAAGAAAACTCTCATTCGAGTTTTCCAATAAGTGTAGTCAAATCCGTTAAATGGTGGACGAACAACCGATAAGCCCTCTTGAAAGCCATGAAAAGCCAATTCTCTCGGGTGTAAATCCAAAATGAGAAATACCAATCTCTGATACCAATTATTAGGATCAAGAGCACTAAGAGGGGTGGGGGGGTGAATTAGTGCAGTAGAAAACTTTCGACGTTTAAAACTGCGTTCGTACGATGAAATCATTTCTGACGTAAAACCATTTTCGAAAACTTTACTTGAAAGCAAGTTCGTAAATGAGTGTAGCAAAAGTAATGAGGAAGTAAAGCACATATGGAGGTTTGCAGTAAGGTAAGCAGCAAGAATAAATACAAACGAGAGAAGATGAGAGTTTATAGTGGTTCGGTCAATCGTGACCTACATCCACTCCTTCGATTCTTCTTCCGTCGAGGCCACCGGCATCCACTAACGATCTTCCTTTACTAGGCGAAGATCAACCTCCTTCTTACACCCCTCTTCTCCTTTTACCGGGTTTAGGAGACAACCCTTACAAGCACTCACTCTCCTCTCTTAAACAGAATTCTAACACTTAAGCTAGAGGAGGGAAATTCTAGAGATTGCAATAGCGTTTTCTCTCTTTTAATCTCTCTGTTCTTGTGTGTTTAACCTAGGGATGGGAGGGGTATTTATAGGCTCCAAACCAGTTTGAATTTGGAGCTCAAAAATGTCATCCCCCGGATTTCCGGGGTCCTGGCGGTACTAGCTCATGACTGGGGCGGTACAACCACCTGGCAGCTCAGAGATTGAGCCTCTAGGCGGTGCCACCGCTTGACAAGGGCGGTTGCACCGCCTGGCAGAGCTTGGAGACCGAGCTCAGGCGGTTCCACCGCCTGTCAAGGGCGGTTGCACCGCCCAGTCTCGCTTAGAGACTGAGTCAAGGCGATGCCACCGCTTGACTGGGGCGGTTGCACCGCCTAGTCTCGCTCGGAGACTGAGCCCAAGCGGTGCCATCGCCTGACCTAGGTGGTTGCACCACCCAGCTTTCCTGGGAGACCATCTCCTAGGCGGTGCCACCACCAACCCTAGCGGTGCCACCGCCTAGTAGGAATTCTGGTCCGAATGGGTTAATCCATTCGGCCCAATTGTCCCCAGATTAAGTTAATGGGATCACCTCCCATTCCTAACTTAATCTACATGCTAACTACGATATTTCTTAAGACATTTACTACAACTTGCTCCGGTGCGTCAATCGCTTCTTCCGACGAGCTTCCGGTGAACTTCCGGCGAACATCCGACGAACCTTCGACGATGCTCCGGCGGACTTCCGGCAAACTCCTGGACTTGTGATGATCCACTTGGCGAGTTCCGATGAGCTTCTTTGGCAAGCTCTTGGACTTCTCGGATTTGTTCCCGCAGAACCTCCGATGATCGTCCGGACTTCCGTCGAACTCTCGAACTCTCAACGTGATCATAGTTTTGACTCCGGAGCAACTCCTACTGCATGTCTTACTTCCATCGTAGTTAATCCTGCACATGTAAAACAAAACTTCGATCGAGACAATTAATCCTAAGCAATTAACCAAGTTGTCTGGTATGTCATTGGTCCCTCGACACTTCGTCCGATTCTTCGGCACATCGTCCTCTCCTACGGCCTATTGCCCAATCGGTCATTTGACTCCTCAACTTTGATATCCCGAGTCCACGGCCCGAAGCCTTCTATCGATACGTCGACTGATCCACCGGCCCGATGTCCAATCTTCTGACATGTTCCTTCGACACAACATGATTTTTCCTGCTTTAATTATCTCATCCTTATCGAAGAATCCTATGTCACTCAAAACGCAGATTAAATCATAAACATATATCAAGTAGTTTCATCATCAAAATACAAGATTCAACAAGGGGGAGGAGAATTGGAGAGGCAAGCAAAGGGTTTAGCCCACGAACTATTGAATCCCTCCTATTTATAGAGGTCCTATGTCAATCTTAACCCTAATGCATTCTCCCCTATTGGGTATTGGATCTTCATCTTGCTAGTCATAGGTGCCTAGCAAGCCAATCACGTGAGTGATGGCACGTGTGACTTGATACATAATCTTTTTGCTTATTATATTTTGGCTTTGGCATATATCACTTTATAACTATTGCATATATATATATATATATATATATATATATATATATATATATATATATATATATATATATATATATATATATATATATATTGTGATGCCCTTGGATTTGTACAATGGGAATCAGATCGTGATGAGATCACGAAAATGAGATCGATTCACCTTTAAACACATATCCTAAATAATCTCGATCAGATTGGTGTGCTGTATACCCGTCCATATGATGGATGCAGCTGGTCTCATAGCTGCTCGTGTAGGGACACTAGGGATACAGTACATGTGCTCATTGGAGAATGAGTTCACTAATTGATCCGCTTATGGAATGTTGGATGGTTGATGATGCCTTATTGTCAGACAGCGATTCCGTAGTCCTAGTGGTATATCTGGTCCTTAGACTTGAGACACCAAGGATGTCCTGTATGAGTGCTCCACTTTTTCATATCATACTTATAGGTTTGGCTATCCCAGATCTAGTATAGTTAGTCATTAGGAGTGGTAGTTGACCTTACGAGGGCTATTGAGTGTCGATAGAGGATCATCCACTCTCGGCGTCATTACAGGAATATCCCATGTGTTTTGCTCAAACAAATCCATAGCCATAGTCATTCGGGTTGAGAAAAAAAGAGTTCTCCGTAAGAATCCGATTAGAGTGAGACTCGAGTAGAAACTGTATGGGTCTGACAACACCATGCTCAATATACGGTCTCTGGGATATTAGATGGATGAGGGACTATAGGTACACGGTAACTGAGGACATACAGGTCGAATGGATTGGATTTCCCTGTATCATCTGGGGACTATGGCGTAGTGGCCTAGTGCGTCCGTAGTTGATGAGTCGAGTGAATTATTATAGAGATAATAATTCACTAAGTTAGAAGGAGTTCCGACAGGTTTGACTCACGGCCAACTCGATATTAGGCCTAGAGGGTCACACACATATGGTAGGCATTACGATGAGTAGAGGTTCATATATGAGATATTCGACAGAGCCCTTGTCTTATTGGATATCCAATAAGCCCTTGAATTATTGGATCCTATGGACGAGATCCAATAAGAGCCCATAAGAGATTATTGGATAAAAATCCATTAATCTAAAAAGCTTGGGTTATTAGATACAGATCCAATACCCACTAGGGGAGGATCCATTAGGGTTTGACAGGGGACCTCTATAAATAAGAGGGATTTATGCTACTCCCGAGGGCAAAAACCTAGCAAGGGTGGTCGCTCGGCGAGGTAGCACCACCTGCGGGCGTTGCCTCGTGGGCAGAACCGCCCGCGGAGTGGGGCGGCGCCCGCCCGCGGGGGCGCCCAGTTGCAGGGGCAGCACCGCTAGCGGACGTGCCGCCTGCATGCGAGGGCAGCGACCCCGCCCTTCACCACACAGCCCGCCGCCGGTAAGATGTTGGCGGTGGCGGCAGCGACATCAGTAGGGGAGGATGAGGGCATTAGGGTTTTCTGGGCAAAAGATAGTCTTGCCCCTCGGAATTTGAGAAATTCCAATTTTTTGTCTTTTGTCTAAATTATGAAAATACCCCTAGGAATTAAAATTTTTTCTATATGTCCTTGATTTCATAAAATACTAATTAATTAAAAAGTTTAATTGATTATTATTTTTATTATTATCTAGTAGTCCTAAATGATGATGATTAATTATACATATGATGTATGATGTATGGACGGATGATCATGGACCATGTGATATGTGTACTTGTGATTATTATTATTAGGGTCTATGAGCCTCCATTATATTTCTCGTTTATTGTCGGGCCTGCGTGTCTATGATTAAGTTGTAATCACATGAAGAGGCGCTGCGGGACCCACGAGACGGATGATCGCGATGCATGAAGATGCATTGAGATGTCGACGGAACCGACGAGGACGAGACGGACGATCACAGGGCATGGAGATGCATCGTTGCACACATAGATCTTGATGTGAGTGATCAGGCCTATTGGCTCGAACCTAATCACATTAGGTCGTGGTCCATGATCATTTGGTATGATTGCTTATACACATACTAGATATGTATATATATTTGCATGCGATATAGATATATATTAAATATGTATATGTGTGACATGTCATATTAGGAGACCAAATCATAGAAACATCTCTCTCGATAATATTAAGTCGGTAAACGTGAGGCAATTAGATTGACCCACGTGGCCTTCCATCGTTATAAGTAGGAACTGATTCCCGGTGTAGGTTGAGTTGGTTGAGTCCCTCGAGACTAACCTATATCGCGATTCGCTATCTTGCTTATGATATAGAGATGTCACCGGTGACCTGAGGACATGGTATGCTTGGTCGAGTCCCTCGAGGGTATATCATCAAATCAGACTCATCTTGTAACGAAGGTGTTGACTTAACCGAGCATCATGGTTAGTCGAGTCCCTCGAGACCATGATGATTCGGAGGCCGAACAGGATGGGAATCATAAGGAGTTGTAATCGGCAAGAGTTGCCTACCTTTTAGGCTTAGTGTGATTGGTTGAGTCCCTCAAGGTTACACTAAGACACTGATTGGATCCTGATCCCCACTAGAAGTCTGCTGGAGACTTCCGTTTCACATGCTGAGGGTGTCGCGTGACTCGTTAGTAAAATAGTGGGAGCATATTAAGATAGAAGTCCATATCTTGATAGTTTATTTCTTGCAAAATATGCATGTAATTCATTTATGCTGTATCTTTATTTTCAGAAAATATCGGTTTCAAATCCCTTACGTGGCATACTTGATGTCAACCGTCTCATTGGTCCAAATTATACAGATTGGCTCCGTAACTTTAGAATTGTTCTCACGGCGGAGAAAATCATGTACGTCCTTGATACAGTGATGCTTGCGCCCGAAGAAGGGGCAAGCGAGGATGAGATCGCTCGCTACGTGAAGTACATTGATGACTCCACTTTTGCTCAGTGCTATATGTTGGGCTCTATGACTCCTGAGTTACAGAGACAACATGAAAAGATGGATGCCAGATCCATTCTTCTACATGTCTGCAAATTATTTGAGGAACAGGGAAGGACTCAGCGATATGAGATATCCAAGAGCCTCTTCCGCACTAGGATGACTGAGGGGACATCGGTTCAGAACTATGTCCTAAAGATGATTGAGTGAATAGAGAAACTCATAGGTCTAGGAATGGTCCTAGAGGATAACTTGTGTGTGGACATTGTGCTTCGGTCCCTACCAGATTCCTTTTCATAGTTCATAATGAATTTTAATATGAATAAGCTTGAGGTGACTCTCCCAGAGCTCCTCAATATGTTGAGGGAGGTAGAGAGTACTATTAAGAAAGAGAAGCCAGTTCTCTATACTAGTGAGACCAGAAAGAAAAGGAAAGCAAAAAGGTCCCTTAAGAAGGGAAAGGGCAAGGGCAGACCAAGTAAAGCAAATGTTGCTAAGAAAGACCTAGCAAAGGACAAAGGACAGTGCTTCCACTGTGGCAAAGATGGGCATTAGAAGAGGAACAGTACCTTGCAGAAAAGGCGAAACAAAAGCTTGATGAAGCTTCAGGTACATTCATGATCAGTCTCTATTTGTTAGACTCTTATGATAACATATGGGTATTGGATACCAGTAGTGCTTATCATATATATAATTCGTTGCAGGTTCTAGCAAGGCCTAGGAGACTAGAGAGAGGCGAGATGGACCTCAAGATGGGTAATGGAGTAAAAGTTACTATAGTAGCTGTTGGAGAGGTCGCCCTACATCTGCCTAGTGGAGCTTTTATTGCATTAGATGCATGTTATTTTGTTCCTTCTATTATCAAAAACATTATCTCCATTTCATGTTTGACAGTTAGTAGATATAAATTAGTTTTTGAGAACAATGGTTGTTCGATATTATTAGATGATAAGATCATCATGAAAGGAACATTGCATAATGGTTTATTTATGTTAGACACTACTCCACATATCATGAATGTAAATGTGTCCAAGAGGAAACGAGATGAGATGAACAGTGCATACCTGTGGCATTGTAGGCTAGGTCACATCCATGAAAGAAGGATTCAAAAGTTGCTAAATGATAGATATCTAGATCCATTCGACTATGTGTCATATGCAACTTGCAGACCTTGCCTTCGTAGAAACTTGACCAACTCTCCATTTAGTGGAACTGGAGAGAGAGCCACTGAGCTGTTGGAACTCATACATAGTAATGTATGTGGACCCATGTCAACTCATGCCATTGGTGATTACTCCTACTTCATTACCTTTACTGATGATTTCTCAAGATATGGATATGTGTATTTAATGAAGTACGAGGCCTTTGAGAAATTTAGAGAGTATAAGAATGAGGTGGAGAACCAGACTGGAAAGAGTATCAAAACTCTTCAATCAGATCGAGGAGGTGAGTGCTTAAGTACAGAGTTTACTCAGTTCCTCAAGGACCATGGGATATTATCCCAATGGACACCTCCTTATACACTTCAGCTCAATGGTGTCTCTGAAAGGAGAAATCATATGCTATTAGACATGGTACGGTCCATGATGAGTTTCGCTGACCTACCCATCTCATTCTAGGGAGATGCCCTAGAAACCACAACTTACCTTCTGAACAGAGTTCCAACTAAGTCGGTACCATATGAGATATGGAAAGGGAAGAAGCCTGATCTTAAGGTTATTAAGATTTGGGGCTGCCCTGCCCACGTTAAAAGACACAACCCCGATAGGTTAGAATCGAGGACAAAGCGATGCAAATTTGTGGGATACCCCAAGGAAACTTGTGGGTATTATTTCTATCATCTAGAAGACCAAAAGGTCTTTGTAGCTAAGAGAGTAGTGTTCCTTGAGAAGGAACACATTCTTGGCGGAGATAGTGGGAGCATGATAAAGTTGAGCGAGGTTGGAGAACCAAGCTCAAGCACCACTCTACAACCCGAGTATGAACCTAATACACAAGTTTCAACTTTACATAGGTCTGATAGAGTATCACATCCTCTTGAGAGATATGTGGGACATATTAGAGGAGAGGATGTTGAGGATATTAATCCTCAGACCTACGAGGAGGCTATTATGAGTATAGACTCCGGGAAGTGGCAAGAAGCTATGAATTCTGAGATGGATTCTATGTACTCCAATAAGGTTTAGAATCTAGTTGATGTACCCGAAGGTATTGTACCCATCGGTTGCAAGTGGATCTTTAAGAAAAAGATCAGAGTAAATAGAAAGGTAGAGACCTATAAAACAAGGCTAATGGCTAAGGGGTATCGTTAAAGACAAGGTGTTGACTACGACGAAACTTTCTCACCCGTAGCAATGCTGAAATCCATCAGAATTCTATTGGCTATTGCAGCACACTATGATTATGAGATCTGGCAGATGGATGTGAAAACTGCATTCCTCAATAGGAACCTCGAGGAGGAGGTGTATATGATGTAACCTGAGGGATTCGTGTCCAAGAACTGCCCAAATAAGGTGTGTAGGTTGCTTATATCCATTTATGGACTAAAGCAAGCTTCCCGAAGTTGAAACATAAGATTTGATGAAGCAATCAAATCTTATGACTTCGTTAAGAACGAAAATGATTCTTGTGTGTACAGAAAGGTAAGTTGGAGCGTTATCACCTTTTTTGTGTTATATGTGGATGACATCCTGATCATTGGGAATGACGTAGGAATGTTATCCACAGTAAAGACTTGGTTATCTAGACACTTCTCCATGAAGGACTTAGGGGAAGCATCCTATATCTTGGGGATTCGAATCTATAGAGATAAATCCAAGAGGATGGTTGGCTTATCCCAATCCAGGTACATAGAAACCATTGTAAAAAGGTTTGGCATGGAAAATTCCAAGAGAGGTCTCATACCGATGAGACATGGGATATCGCTTTCTACGAGTATGTCCCCAAAGACTCTAGAAGAAAGGATGAACATGGATATAATACCTTATGCCTTAGCAATAGGGTCTATCATGTGTGTCATGCTATGTACTAGGCCTGATATAGCGCATGCTCTGAGTGTCATGAGCAGGTATCAGGCGAATCCAAGCTTGGAGCATTGGAAAGCAGTAAAGTGTATCCTTAAGTACTTAAGAAAGACTAAGGATCTTTTACTAGTATATGGAGGTAATAGCCTTAAGGTTGAATACTACACGGACTCAAGTTTTCAGTCTGATATCGATGATAGTAAGTCGAATTTAGGGTATGTGTACACCTTGAATGGAGGAGTAGTGTGCTGGAAGAGTTCCATACAAGATACTATTGCTGACTCAACCAAAGAGGCGAAGTACATTGCTGCATCAGATGCAGCAAATGAGGGAGTCTGGTTGAAGAAGTTCATCATAGATTTGGGAGTCGTGTTGAGTAGCAAGGAGCCGATCTCCTTATATTGCGACAACAACGGGGCGATTGCTCAAGCGAAGAAACCTAGGCCTCATCAGAAATCTAAGCATGTTCTGAGGAGGTTTAACCTTATGAGAGAGATCGTAACCCAAGGATATGTAGTAGTGGAAAGAGTTCCATCCGAAGATAATATTGCAGATCCACTAACAAAGTTGTTATCTTAGATTGTCTTTGAGCGTCACAGGGGTCTGATGAGGATCAGACAATTAGGTGATTGACTTTAGGTCAAGTGAGAGATTGTTAATCATAGGTGCCCAGCAAGCCAATCACGTGAGTGATGGCATGTGTGACTTGATACAGAATCTTTTTGTTTATTATATTTTGGCATATATCACTTTATAACTATTGCATATATGCATATATATATTGTGATATCCTTGGATTTGTGCAATGGGAATCGGATCGTGATGCGATCACGAAAATGAGATTGATTCACATTTAAACACATATCCTAAATAATCCCGGTCATAGGTTACTCGAGAGGAACATCGTGATAACCGAACAGACTGGTGTGCTATATACCCGTCCATATGATGGATGCAGCTGGTCTCATAGCTGCTCGTGTAGGGACACTAGGGATACAATACAAGTACTCATTGGAGAATGAGTTCACTTATTGATCCGTTTATGGAATGCTGGATGGTTGATGATGCCTTATTGTTAGACAACAATTCCGTAGTCCTAGTAGTATATCTGGTCCTTAGACTTGAGACACCAAGGATGTCCTGTATGTGTGCTCCACTTTATGATACCAAACTTATAGGTTTGGCTGTCTCAAATCTAGAACAACTGGTCATTGGGAGTGGTAGTCGACCTTACGAGAGCTATTGAGTGTCGATAGAGGATCATCCACTCTTAGCGTCATAAGAGTAATATCCCATGTGTTCTTGCTCAGACAAATCCTTGGCCAGGATCATTCGGGTTAAGAAAAAAAGAGTCGTTCAGGAGAATCCGATTATGTTATATTATTTAATGTGAAATCTGTAACGTACTTTATTTGGTTTACGTACACATGGCATGCATACACCTCCATTCCTAGGTGTGCCCAATCCTTATATGCATAGGTGCACATATATGCATATATAAATTCTAACCATAGACCATTACAATAGTGCATCTATTCAAACCCTAGCCGACCCTAGATATGGTGTTCGTCTCCCATGCTATCCTGAGACCTCCCCCCTTCCCCCTCATGCAACTCCACTTCCTCTTTCTTCTATAGTCTTGTCATGGTCTCTTTTTTCCCATGTAGAGACTCTCGTTGACTCCATCAAGCCAGGGTGTCATCGATGCACGCTCCTCCTTCGTCGCTTGTTTCATCTTGGACATCGTAAAGTCCAGAGAGTTTCAAGTTTCCATTGCTTGCACCATCTAATTCTGTGAGTAGATCGATCAAGATGTGGTCTTCCTATAGGATGGTGCCGACTCGGCAACTTGTCTCCACATCTTCGATGCGGAATCCAGCAGATCTGAGGGTTGTGTCATGCTATTGTGCCTTGATATCACCACATTGCTCACGTACACATGATAGAACATTATTAAGCCTACCGTGCACTTCCCTTATTATTTCCATGATTGGAATAGAGAATTTGTGGTAGAGAGGTATGTACAGCTAACCGTGGCTTTAAGGAAATTTATGTTCTTGCGTTTCATGGTTATGTGATGTTGAGGAGGGAATATGATTGATCACAAGGTTTACATTGATGGTTGTGCAGATTTATTTGATCCCTCTCAACATGACCTATCTGCCATTATTTGAGACCATCATGTCCACACCAGTTTAAATATTTCAAGCAGCAAGTTTGTTAGCGAGGAATTTCGTTAATCTAATGTGAAGTTTTAGAAAGTTCCATTAACTCGTTTGGAGGAAAAAATATTTAATATAGAGGTGACAAATCGAATCATTTAGGATTTAACGTATTCTCACAGATTTAGTTGGAATTGCCTAAGGGGTACCATTGCGGCAAAGACGCGAACTTAGCTTGCATTGCCTAAGTCGCGATGTACCCTTACGGCAAAGATGTGAACTTAGCTTGCATTGTCTAAGTTGCTCTTCGCCCTTGCGATTTACATCCGCAAAGATCAGCCCACTTGTAACCTCTCGCAGGTCCCGAAGGACCTGTAAAAGAGAAAGTTGGTTAGTTCGAAGAACGAGCAACGGACAAGTCCCGACGTCTCGCGAAAATGGGAAGCTTTACAAACAATTCAGTAAGCACCTTATGTGCACAAGAGAAAAGAGGGAGAGGAGGAAAACAAGGACTTTAGAGGGTTGAACGAACAGCTGCAGGTCTACAAATAGCTGCTCACCGGGTGCCGGGCACGACAACAAGTTCCCATCAAGGCAACGTGCGAACTTACGAAAGATTGTTCTACGCTCGACACTATACCGAAGCCCCATCCCCCATGGTGCCAATCGGGTGGTTCCAATGTGCTAAGATGGTTGACGTTTTGTGTGTAGCAGCGGGCTATAGAAAACAGCCCTTGGCATGCGAAAAGGGAGTTGTTTTGGAGCTGTTTTGCTCGGTTCGATGAGCGGTCGCATTGTAGCGCTGTAACTTATTCGAACTTACATTTTTACAAGCAAAAGGACTTAAAATCATGTCAAAACATGCTGCCAAGCAGCTGTACATATAGATAAGAGCGACGAACGGTTCGTTGAACGGAGTTGTTGCGGGTGCGCGATGACCACCCGTGATAGTACGGTGGTTAACCAACTACATGGAACTCAGGTTAGTGGCTCATCAACCTAAATAGGTGTTTTTAAAATAATAATTTTTATTTTTAATTAGTAAAAATCTGGGTAAGCATTTATTCCCATTGCTCGGATATAATAAAGTGTTATAGGCTTTGCTTTAAATTTGATTCTTGTTCTTTATATACTTGTATGATGATATGCTTCCATGATATGTTAGTATGATTGTTTTAATCATGAACATGCTTATTATAAATTAATGTGTGTGAAGATATACGTGGTTATAACAAGTAGTAAAGAAGAAAAGTGCAAATGTTACGTATATATTTATTTATTTTTAAGTTAGTTCTCAGTAATTCCTCTACAAGAGCTTATATCTCATTGCAGATTCCAAGGGTTGTAAACTTTCGGACCAGCGAAGGGATGGTGTTAAGGTCCACCGAGGCTGAATCAATGATGTATTGTAGTATGAGTGACACCCGATAGTGGTCTTGTAGGGGGAATTATAGGGAAAATATTTTATCAAATGATTTTCTAGGGTCACCTGTTATCAATCCTGTGAGAAATGTACTCTTGGATGGTAAACCCGTGGCCTAACGCATCGGATGACATTTAAGTCCACCAAGAATGTTGTCCATAAGGTGGGGTTTAATTCCCTCGGGTTTAGCACGTACCTGACTATCTTAAAAAGTATGTATGATATATATATAAAAAGGAAAAAGAGAAATGCAATAATACATGAATATTAGGACACAACGTATGTGATAAATTAGAGTTTTTCTATATTCTTTCGCTTATTGATTTGACTGTGTGAAATGCATATGCTATTATTATTATTATTTTGTTTATGATTTGAATAGTCATAATGAATTTAAACCCTTGCTCATCTGCTTTGTAAGGGAAGCTTGTTTACTTACTGAGTATTTTATTTAAATACTCACTTCACTCCTCCATCTCCACAGGTAATTCATCGGAGAACGTATGATTGATCTTGGATATGCATGTGATACTCCGCATGTGTCAAGAATGATTATATGATAAAGGTCTGAAAGTAATTATTTTTAAATAAAAATGTGACTTGGATATATGAAATAATTAGGTGATATTCATGTAATGTAATAATCTTTTGTTCTTTTATTAAGTTAGTCTTTGACATATAGTGTTTGTCATTTTTTATAGTTATACTGTATATTAGTTTTCCACTTGGATGACTGCATGTTAGACTGATTAAAAATAAAAATTATGGTCAAACTTGAACTAGTCTAACTCGTGGTCATCCTGTTACGGACTTAGTTGGTTTTGCCTAAGTCGTGCGGTACCCTTGCGTGTCCGTCCACAAAGGTCAGCCTCCCTGAAGCCTGTCATTGTCTCTTAGGACCAACAAAAGAGAGAATGGGTTAGAGAGAACGCCTCAATCGGGATCCACAAGCAAACATCTCTGAAAAATACTTCATAGACAATACAAATTACAAACAGACTTTACAAGCTCTGAACAGTTGCACAACAAAGGGTAAAATGGTTCATTATAGATCAAAAATCTCTCATACGTGTCCACATGACACAACCTTTATTTACAAGCCTAAAGAGGCCACCAACCTAACTAAAAATGGGACTATTAAACCTTCGGCCGTCCCTCTACATGTTGTACAAGACATGAACATATCAAAAGGCACGGACATACATAAACATTACATCAAATATCCTGTTTAGAAATTTGTCCGTGACAATCCGATGGATCATCACATCTCATATTTCGGGGTGTGACATAATACGAGCTAACATTATCAATAGATGATGCTTTTCTAGTTTGTGCATATTGGGCATTCAATATTTTTTAACATTTGATCTGTCTGTGACTAATTTGTTATCTTTGTTATATTTTTTAACGATAATGAGTATAACTTCGCCTTCTTTGCATATTCTTGGCTTCAGTCGGGCTTTTCCATTCATGCACATTATTCCTTGCTGCTTTATTTTAGAATCTCAAAGGTGTGAAATTAGAGGAGCTCATTTGATGCTGCTTGATATTCTCCATTTCTTTCAAATTATGACAATCATCTGTAATTTAATTTCTCCCACTGTCAAAATGATATGATTGTGTGTTACTGCTACACTTTTTCTATTTGTAGTGTTAGAACATGAAATTTTGATAAATGAACTGGGTGGAATCTTCTTCTTAAAGTTTTCCTTTTTATTTGCGGACTGATACTGATTGCTGGATTTTATCAGATTCTGGATTTAGTATTACAGACATGTGGAAGACAACAGGTATCCTTTTTTAAGTTATTGCTCATTTCATCCTTTCTGACCAGTTTCAAATGTCACTTGGAACTCAGCTCAAATTTTAGCAGGGGTAGAATGGGATGGAATCAGCGAGTTTAGTACAGATGACATTGTTACGGGTAGTGCTAGCACACCTTAGCTGCAAGTTCCATCTGGTGTTATGGGGACTGGCACACTGTAATCTAGAGATAGAAGATTCGTTTGTTGGTGGGGACAATCAGGTTCCATCAAGATCCCCAACATCACTGCCACAAAGATCAAGCTTGGTAACAATCTGATGATCGATGGTTTTGGCGGTGAGGATATTTGCAAGAGCAGTATCGATTGCCAGAAGGAACAGCTGCAGTTACTGTGTACAGTATAATAGTAAATCTTGGTGTATTATTGTTCATGCCTGATATTGAGTCCTCACTTATTAGTTCATAGGTTTCATATATGGTTGTTGGCTTCTGCCAAGTGACTGCATCATATATACACCACTGATCTTGAGTCCAATCTTGTTTGAAGAGTTTAGAGAACGAAATCTCTTGGGTTGTGTGCATTCTATGTATAGAGACTAGAAAGAGCTCTTGGACCTGTCCTTCAACGGTCCATCTTTCTGGAGGACACAAAGAAGTGTGTGCGTCAAACATGCATGCAACCGGTTGTAGCCTGTTAGGCTGCAACTATGAGTGCATTTGATCACTGTATTTAAACTATGTTATTGGTTTCCATACAATTTGCTCCTACATTTTACCAATATGATGCAAGACCCTTTGCAGTCCATTCATCTCGGTGATAAAATTTCAATGTCTGAGATTCATTGCCTCATTAAACTATATAGGTAGATGCTTTATCATGAAAATCTATCTGCATCATGGCTATTTCCAGGTAACCAAACTGGTCTTGGATACTTGTTCAGCAAGGCAGAGACTCCATCAAGCATATCTTCTACGTCATGGCTAGGTAACCAAACTTGTCTTCGACCTTGTTCAGCAAATTAATCATTGTTCAATTGTTAATCATTTGTGCAACTGAGGTATCTGAGAGGTCTAAATAATTACTAGTGCTAGAATTCATGAAGCTAATTCCATACAAAATGAATGATGTCAACGTTCTTTGACTAGTGTAGCTGAGTGGCCAAGAATACCAACTTAATATCCAAATGAAAATATCAACCGCACAGCATAAACAATAGAGTAAAAATCAATCACAGAAATCTTAACGTGAAAAATTCAACGTGAAAAAAATCACGGGACCGTAGTCCACCTCAAATTTTCATTATCAGATCACAGGAAAGTACCTTAGAGAGGATAAACTGTAAATCAACACCGTTAGGATTGTAGAGTTTGCTGCAAGGATTCTCCACATAAAATTTGGGTCGAAACTGACAACGTTTGGCTACCGATCGTCAAACAGAAAACTCATAAACCTAATCTTTCTCTCTCTATTTCACTCTCCTCTTTCCTCTGCACGTCGCACGCTGCACGCTACAATCTGATCTCTTTTTTTCTCACCTTCTCTCTCCTCTTTTTAGTTTCTTTCATTTGCTAATTTGGACTCAATAGGCCCAATTGTCCAAGCCTACATATGGGTTGGACCCAACAATTCTCCCCCTCCAGCTCATATGGTGGGTTGTACCAAGCCCACTCTTTGCCTACATGCTTCAAGCTTCTCCTTAGGCAAAGACTTTGTCAACATATCTGATCCATTCTCATTGGTATATACCTTTTCTAACTGTAATTCTTTCATCTCAAGCACATCACGAATCCAGTGATATCTCACATCAATATGTTTGGATCTAGAATGGTATGTTGAATTCTTGGAGAGGTAAATGACGCTATGACTATAGTATATCCTTCCTGTTTCAAACCCAATTCCTGTAGAAACTTTTTCATTCATAAAGCTTCCTTGCAGGCTTCAGTAATTGCTATGTATTCTACTTCTGTGGTTGATAGAGCAACACACTTCTGTAACTTAGACTGCCAAGAGACTGCTCCTCCTGCAAATATTATCAAGAATCCCGAAGTGGATTTCTTGGAATCAGTATCACTTGCCATGTCTGCATTTGTGTAGCCTTCTAACACAGGTTTATCACTGCTAAAACATAAACACAACCTGGAAGTACGTTTTAGATATTTTAATATCCATTTCACTACTGCCCAATGTTCCTTTCCAGGATCAGAGAGAAATCGGCTGACAACTCCAACTGCATGAGCTATATCTGGCCTAGTACAAACCATAGCATACATCAAACTACCTACTGCAGATGAGTAAGGTACTTTGAACATTTCTTCTTTTTCTTTCTCACTTGTAGGACATTGTTTCGAACTAAGCTTGAAATGACCTGCAAGTGGGGAACAAACCGCTTTGGCTTTACTCATGTTGAATCTTTCAAGAACCTTTTCAATGTAAGTCTCCTGAGATAGTCAAATCTTCTTTTTCTTCCTATCACGAAGAATCTTCATGCCAAGTATTTGTTTCACCGATCCCAAGTCTTTCATGGCAAAAGACTTACTTAGCTCTTTTTTAAGCTTTCCAATTTTTTCAACATCATGGCCAACAATCAACATATCATCAACATATAGCAGTAAACTAATAAAATCATCATCTGAAAATTTCTTCATAAACACACAATGATCAGATGTGGTTCTATCATACCCTTGGCTCATCATAAAGGAATCAAACTTCTTGTACCACTGTCTAGCTTGTTTGAGTCCATATAAGCTTTTCTTAAGCTTACATACCAGATTTTCTTTTCCCTTGATTTTGAAACCTTCTGGTTGCTCCATGTAAATTTCTTCTTCTAAGTCACCATGAAGAAATGATGTTTTTACATCAAGTTGCTCAACTTCTAAATTCAAGCGAGCAGCCAAACCAAGAACAACTCGGATAGAGGACATTTTCACAACCGGAGAAAATATTTCTTCAAAATCAACACCTTTCTTCTGACTGAATCTTTTCACAACTAGTCATGCCTTGTATCTCTGTTGTGAGCTATTATTTTTAGTCTTCAATTTATAAACACACTTATTCTTGAGAGCTTTCTTCTCTTTATGCAACTTTACCAAGTCATAGGTGTGATTCTCAAGTAAGGATCTCATCTCTTCTTGCATGGCTTTAACCCACTCATTCTTATTCTCATGTAGAATAGCTTCTTGGTAAGTTTCTGGCTCTCCCCCGTCAGTAAGCATAACATACTCATGTGGAGGATATCTGGTAGAGGGTTGTCACTCTCTAGTGGATCTTCTCAATGGAATCTCAACTAGTGGTGGAGGTGTTTGTTCAGTTGGTTCAGCATCATCAACTGTAGGTGTATCATCACTAGTATTCTTACCACAATCTTCTTGTTCATCTCTCCCATGATTATCATGAACTATAGGTGAAGGAATTGGACCCAAACTCCAAGGAATATAAACAGAGGTTTCTGGCTTCTCAATATTATTACCATTATCAAACAATTGGTCTTCAAGAAACACAACATCTCTGCTTCTAATAATCTTCTTGTTCACTGGATCCCATAATCTGTACCCAAACTCTTCATGACCATATCCCAAGAAGATACATGCTATTGCTTTACTATCAAGCTTGGACCTCTCATCTTTAGGAATATGAACAAATGCTTTACATCTAAAGACTCTCAAATGATTATAAGATATATCTTTTCCTCTCCATACTCTCTTTGGAACATCACCTTGCAGAGGAACTGATGGAGAAAGATTTATCAGGTCAATTGTAGTTCTCATAGCCTTCCCCCAAAATGACTTCGGTAACTTGGCGTGAGAAAGCATACACATAATCCTTTCTTCAATGGTTCTGTTCATCCTTTCTGCCACACCGTTCTGCTGAGGAGTTTTCGGAACTGTTTTCTCAAGCCTGATTCCATGAAACCTGCAATAATTCTCAAAAGGACCCTTGTACTCGCCACCATTATCTGATCGAATACACTTTAGTTTTCTGCAAGTTTCTCTTTCAACACTAACATGAAACTCCTTGAAAGCATCGAGTACCTGGTCTTTATATTTCAAAGCAAAAGCCCAAACTTTTCTAGAATAGTCATCAATAAAAGTAACAAAATTAAGAGCACCTCCAAGAGTTCTAGTTTGCATAGTACAGACATCAGTATGAACTAAATCAATAACATCTGATCTTCTAGATTATGGATATGTCTGAAATACAACTCTATGTGTTTTTCCAACTAAGCAATGATCACAAGATTTAAGAGATGTACCTGCAACTCTGGTAAGAACTGATTTCTAGCAAGAGTTTGAAGTCCCTTCTCGCTGATATGTCCAAGCCTCTTATGCCAAAAATCTATACTTTCACCTTTTCGAATTGCATTAATCTCTCCTTTGTGTAGCTTAGCTTCCATGACATAAAAAGAGTTAATCTTCTTTCCTTTTGCCACAATTAGAGAACCTTTAGTGAGTTTCCATTTGCTTTCACCAAAATAATATGCAAAACCCTCATCATCAAGTTTACCTGTAGATATCAAGTTAAGACGAATATTTAGAATATGCCTTACATCTTTGAGTATTAATTTGCTCCCAATACTGGTCTCCAAGCAAATATCTCCAATACCCACAATCTTAGATGTATCGTTGTTTCCCATTCTGACATTACCAAAATCACCAACAGTGTAAGATCTAAAGAAATCTCCATGAGAAGTAACATGAAATGAAGCACCAGAGTCAATTACCCAATTATTGTCCTGAGCTACAAGGCTAACACAACCTTCATCACAGACAATAGTGATATTACCTTCAACAGTAATTGTATTGGTCTCTTTCTCATTTTTCTTCATTTTATTCTGTTCTCGCTTCCAAAACATACACTCTTTCTTCATGTGACCTGGCCTATTACAGTGAAAACATTTGATATCTCTTCTAGACTTGGATCTTCCTCTATAACCATGTGGATTTCTGCTATGACTTCTTCCACGTCTTTCTTTTTTTTCAGTAACAAATGCCCTAGAAGAAGATTCACTCTATTCTTTCCTTCTAGCATCTTCATTTAATAAATTGTCTTTAACCATATCTATAGTTAGAGTCCCCTCTGGCGTGGAGTTACAAATAGTCACCACATACGTTTCCTAACTTTCTGGTAAAGAGTTGAGAAGTAACAATCCCTGTATCTCATCATCTATATTTATTTTCATAGCAACCAACTTGTTTGCAAGACTCTGAAATAGGCTTATGTGCTCAACAATGTTACCACCATTTTTATACTTCAAATTTACAAGCCTTCTGAGGAGAGAAATTCTATTTCCCACTATCTTTTTCGCAAAGAGGTTTTCTAACCTTTGCCAAACAACATCAGCTCTGGTTTCATCTGAAATATGCTTATGCAAGTTTATATCCATCCATCTTCTAATATAGGCAATAGCTTTTCTATGTTGAACTTCTCATTCTTCATCGTCCATAATAGAAGGTTTATCTTTAACCTTGATAGGCTTATACAAATCTTTGCAATATAGCAAATCTTCCATCAGACGCCTCCAAGTAGAATAATTTGATGAGTTCAATTTAATCATACCATCTGATTGCTCCATTTCAATCACACAAGAAAAACTAGCACAAAATAACCTACTGCTCTTATACCACTTGTTGGGAAAAATCTATTAAAGCGGAATAATTCTTTCCCTCTTTGTGTATCAAAATAGATTCCTCATCAAAATACCAACTTGATATCCAAATGAAAATATTAACTAGCATAGCATAAACAATAGAGCAAAAATCAATCACACAGTGAGACCAAATCTTTTTAACGTGGAAAACCCAATGTGGAAAAAACCACGGGACCGTAGTCCACCTCAAACTTCCACTATCAATAATAATAATAACAGGTTTATAGTAGGTCTTCTCTAGAATAACTAGAGGATCATAATAACATCAAGATCATAGATCTTGGCTCAAGAATAGCATATCTTCGTCATATAGGATGGATCTCCTCAAAAGAGAATTCTAGGTCTCACAAAATGGATATCACAGGAAAGTATCTTAGAGAGGGTAAACTGTAGATCAACACCGTTAGGATTGTAAAGTTTGCTGCAAGGATTCTCCACATAAAATTTGGGCTGAAATTGACAACGTTTGGCCACCGATCGTCAAACAGAAAACTCAGAAACCTAATCTTTCTCTCTCCTCTTTCCTCCTCACGCGGTAAACAAGAATCTGATCTTTTTTTCTAATCTTTTTTTTTTTTTTTTAATTTCTTTCTTTGCTGATTTGGGTTCAATAAGCTCAATTGTCTAAGCCCATATGGGCTGAACCCAACAAGTTCTTAGTGTTTGGCTCTGGCTAGCGTATTTAGTTTCAGTTGATGGTGCCGAAAACATATAGAGCTGTGGTCCATAGAAGAACCACATTTGTAATTCTTATCACATAATTTTCTGGTGCATTCTAAATTGGATGAAAGTTTCAGGGTGATGTATAGATAGCTGGTTTTTGAAGATGTCCCTGGGGTGCAGTTAGTATACCTGCAGAATCAGAGTGCACCCATGTTTTCGCCCTAATGTGATTGAAGACGGCGACAGCAACAAGAAGCTACTGTTCCCAACTGTTCATATCTGCTTCACAAATACTTTCTCATTAGCCAACTCTGTCAAGGACAAAAGTCACTAGTTTTCGGTTCCGTTTTTGGAGGCTTCAGGTATCTGAACTTTTTACACTCAGCTTACTGTGGTCTTTTGTTTCCTGTTCACAGTTTCTCTAAAAGAAACTGTGATTTCTTTGTGGCCTTCTGAACTCTGGTACATCAGTCCAATCAACTCGAATGTTAGAAACCTCGAGACCTAATTTGTCTAGCTTGGATACTCAATGCTAAATAGATAGGTGAGCAGTAAATATTCCCCATGAATAATGCAGGCGCCCTGTGCTGACATGGTCCTAAAGAAATCACGAGAGACAGCAGTGGGAAACCCGTGGTGGTCACAGACCTCATGACTGACGAGAAGCGAGAGGTTGAAACCCATGGCAGTGGCCATCAATGGACCACCTTTTGGCTTTACCAAGAACCCTGTGAGCTTGATGAAACATAGGTACTTTCACGCAAATGGCTGTTCCCTTTTATAAATGTCCATCCGTTATATCAATCTTTAAGATAAGTAGTTTCTGGACAAATGGCTTTGACTTCATATTCCTATCTTCTGAACTAATCTCATACGATTATAAGTGTACAAAACAAAAGTCCACATGCTAATCACTTGCGGCAATTGCAGAGGTGAAGATTGTAGAGCATGATGATGTTGGATGTTGTACTTATGGTTGTCAGCAAAAGGAAAGAGTTCCTGTTTTATGGTCAACTGTCCCAAGCTTGCTATTTTGTTGGTGTCTCATATTGACTTGTTCTGAAGTCACGACATATGTTCTTAATTAGTTTTGTTGTATTATGGTGCATGAAACATTCAGCAAGTCACGCACCATTGCAGCTGAACTTTCAGAGTCACTAAAGGACAGCAAAATTATTGATCACAATTTACTGGAATTAAAATTCATTTAATTGCTACAGCAAAAATGGCCAAGTTTGGAAGTTTTTGTTGATTGAGGAACCAGATCCTCTCATTGACTTAATGAAATTCTTCTGTTTTTATCCCCCATTTAGAAAGAAATGCCTGATTCTAATGCTTGGGTATCACCTTCAACTAAGTCTGAAACCTCTGAGAGAGAGAGAGAGAGAGAGAGAGAGATCCACCATTAGGCTAAGGCTCTTTTGGAACTAGTGTTGATGCCAATTAATCTAAAGATCAAAAGTATAGAGGGCTTAAAGCCGTTAAGCAGACACAGCAGCTACTGTGGACGTGTGGTGTGCAGCTGCATCAGACACAATGACTAAACAAGTTGCTCTGGTCTTCCCCCCCCAACCCCAATGAGCAGGTCCTCATTAAAAGTCATGCACTTCAATGCTTGTGATTAACATTAACACAATGTGTTGACACCCAAGGATGTCAGGCCTTGTTAACTAACAGCAATTTCCCTCGAAATAAAGTGTCTCTCGCGAACACATTTGGCAATTCCAACCTGCAGGAAAGGAGTGGGAGGAAAGTAACCACCAGTTGCTTGGGTTCAGAGCAGTCAGCAATGTGATGACTACATTGTTGCTCTATTTAAATAACATATCTGAGTATGGTTTTAGCCCTTCCATAACTGGCTTTCTCGAGCAGTGTAATATATATTATTAATGACGATGGTCGCCCCAACAAGTATTAATTAATTGCTCAGGAAACAAAGGGCTTTTGCATGGTTTTTGGCAGTTCACAACACGATGCAGGTTTTAGAAGCTTCTCAGTTGAAACTACAGACAAGAATCTAATTCTTATCCATCTCCTCGTCCTTCTCTAAAGTTAGACAGTGATGCATGCCATAATTAACCCATGTGCAGGCTTTGTTAGTGGATGAAGTTTAAGGCTGCTTAACCTTTTTGTCTTCTTGTGAAAGGAAAGGAGATGAGATAGATACGTCTTCCTCGTACAAGTAACAACTGTTACAAAGAGTTTTCACTAGGATTTCTTGGCTATCTTATTTGACGGCAATTATTCTGTACTAAGTTTCCTTGGGATAAAGCCTCGACGAATGAGTCTATTCAGCTTAAATCCGACTGACTATCATTTAATAAAATGATAGTCGATTATATTAGCTTAAGTACGTAGAGATAGTAGAGTTTAAATTAGAGATTGAAGATAGAGATAGTAGAGATACAAAAATTAGTGGTATCTGGGTGGGAGAAGCAGGCCAGGTGGAGTTGGGACATTCCATGTTCTTCAATTAACGAAGAAACTCAACATTAACACCTTGTAATTGAGTGATAAAAAGAATCAGACAGCTGCTCTCATTGACCTGAAAAGATGTGACCTTTCCTAGGTCCTGTTGGAGAAGGATGAGAGAGCAGCACTCCTCGTGGGTGTGGCCTGATGGAGAACACCAACCCTGCATCAGCAGTGCTTCATGGTTGTCATCATCTGCTGCAGAAGAAGTGGTGTTCCAAAGCATCCATAGGATCACTTGTCTTGCTCTACCAGAATTATTGGGTGTCATGCTAATGTCCATAATTGGTTACAACTGTGATGCCCTTCTCATCTACTATGCAAGAGGACATCCACCCGCCTGGCCTCGTCTTCTTCTTCTTCTTCTTCTTCTTCTTCGATGACAGAACAACTCTGAATCTGAGTCCATCGAGACAACAAGCTTCTTCTATCTTCCAATTAAACTAACAACATGAGCTTAATCAAGACATAGCAAGTGGAAGAGAAGAAGAAGAAGAAGAAGAACGAGAAGAGAGAGAGAGAGTTGATAGCTCTCTGCCTTGAAACTTCACTATCTGAAAAACTCTAACAATATACATGTCAATAAGTCAACGGGACTCACTTCTCTCCGCCTCTTTGATTGCCTCGATCTTAAAAGAATTGGAAGATGATGAGGAAGAAGACGGAGGAGGCCGAGGTGAAGCAAGGCCTAGGACCAAATCCGCAAAGGCTGCAGCTACGAAGCGATGGGTCTTCTTCCCGTTGACCTTTAGATACCAAACCAGCAGCTCCTCGAGCCGCTCCCAGTCATTCAGCCCATGAGCCGCCACCATCTCCTCCATCGACCGCCGGAAGTCGCGGTAGGGGTCCTCCGACTCCATGGCCAGCACGACGCTGCCCTCGAACGGCGACACGCCTGCCTTCGCCTCCTCCAGTATCGAGCTCGTGTCGCCGCCGGGCTCGAAGAAGAGCCGGTCCGACCGCAGCCCGCGCACCACGGTCTCCACCGAGCCACCGCCGGAGCGGTCCGACACCGTGGAGAAGCTCTCCTGCTCCGCCGACGAGCGGGTGAAGCACGACTCGGTGGACTCGACGTACACCGAGTTGACAGTCTTGTACGTGGCGTCGCCCTCCACCTCACGGAAGGAACTGGTCTTGGGGTGCTTGCAGGAAGGCCAAGGCCATGAAGAAGGAGGAGAAGGAGAAGAGGAGTGGCAAGAAGGCCTTGGCGTGTCCCTAAGCCTGAAGAAGAGAGAGCTCAAGCCTAGCTTCTTCCCCATCTGGTTTCTCAGACACAGGACGAAGAGGAGGAGGAGGAGGCAGGTTTTGAATTCTCACATGGAGTCTGTATGGCCTGCGGCATGCATTAATTGAAGGTGAGAGGAGGTGAGGGAATCTTGAGCTCACTTCCTTATACAACCGCAGGGGTAGGGAGGAGGTGTGTGTGTGTGTGTGTGTGTGGTGGGGTGACTCATGCGGTCATCAACTGTAGGCTTTGGTGCTGCATTGCATCATAGAATAATACACTTGTTTAAGCTAAAGCTAACAGGCAATAATGATGATGCCACCTTAATCCATCCATCATGGTCACTTGATGATCTGCACAAAACTTGACGTATCAGACATGGCTTCTGTGTCACTGATCACATACTTCAAATCATAGGATCATAGTCCTGGACGAGAAGTGTCCCAAGGTTGATTTGCTTCGACAACTCCGAATTATGTATATGTATTATTACATATATCATGAAAGGACAGTCGTTTTTCCAGTTCCTGAAAAGCTGATCACTTTCATAAATGATTGGCAGAAAAAAAAAAAAAGGACCATATTGAATGTGTTGGCGATCCTCTGAAATGATTTGCGTTCGGTGTCTCAAAGTACTTCCTTTGGGTGATCAAAGACTTCCAATCAATTGTTCTAATCAAACATTGAAGGCACATTAATTTTTTTGCTTGGCTTCGATTTGCATGCTAACATGAGAGAGAGAGAGAGAGAGAGAGAGAGAGAGAGAGAGAGAGAGAGAGAGCATTAATGGAAGGTCGATGGAGACATGAGATGGAATTTATTGCTTCACCTTCTCAGTAAACCACGAGCCTTTTAGCCACTACATTTCTTTCCTCTTCTCTTCTTCTGGAATACTATTCTGCGATCAGAAACACCGTGTCATGAACAGGCTCAACAAATCTCCTTCCTGCACACCATCATGAATCATTCTTGGATCAAAATATTTGGCACTTGTGTGAGAATAATAGTGAAAGTAACCATCTTCACTCCCCAAACAACTGGTGAGTGGTCATTGTAATTTCAAAATAAGAATTAAGTTCCGAGCCAATTAATTTAGTGTACGATGAAACCAAAAGTTTGGAGTTACCGTCTTCTATTTCCGATGAAGAAAGAAGCAAAAGCACCTCATCAATATGGGTTGGGTTGAGGGAGGATATCAAAGTAAGTAGTTAATCAGTAATATTTATGCATTCATCGATTTGATCAGGTTCTGTGTGTGGTATCAGTTACATGAAAGATTCATGGGTCTCAGAATCTTGTGGCATACTAAGCCACACAACGAGATAAAACTGTCTGATTCATGGTCATCATGCGACGAAGGAAACTGAATGAAATATCCATGCCATTGTTCTTTTCTTCTTTCCCTCTCTCTTTATCTAACATATCTCGTGTTGGAAAATATCATCTTCTGGTGGGCTTCTCGGCTGAAATCCTCCCATCTGCACATGCAAAGTTGACCGCCGAGTTAAAATGTAGAAGCTTGGTATTCTGCTGCTCAACGGATTTACTTGATATACGAAGCAGACAGACTTCGTATGACTTTTCCTCATAGGATATTAGTATATGTCCTCAATTTTCCTTCGGTAAGCATACGAGTAATGCAGTGTGTCCCAGAAAACTTGTCGATTACTTGTTTCATTTCGACCTCATACTTAGAGCCAAAAAAGAATGATCGGAAATTGAAAGATGAGATGCTGACTTATCATATAGTGAATTCAGTTGATGAGGGCTAGCGATCCGATTCACCTTTCTCAAGACATTCATTATAAACTCGAGAGGTACTGAGATAGACCTATCCGAAATAGTAATGCATAAAATAATGGGTGGTCTGAGTTGGGGAAAATCTATGAAAATAGATGGATGAGAATGGACGTCAATGGGATTCTCCTTATTCGATGCTCGAGTTATCCTGATGACCCGAACCGATTCTCTTTGCTTCAGCATTGGGAGAGTTAATTATGGGTATGGCAAAATAGTACAAAATCTGTATGATTTGTGACCGTGTGTCGATGCATCTCAAGAGGATTAACATGAGAATGGTTGGTTCAAGGTGGAAGGGAATAAAGGATACGCAAGGCATTGATGAGAGATGTAACATGAGAATGGCAGTGATTGTGTAGGACTCGTCGAGAATTTATGATGGGGAGTGGAAGGCATAAATTGGGCTCATTTTTCATGTACTTGTGAAGCAGCCAAGTTCTCTAACGTGATGGGACGGTAGTTCATGGCTCGCAAGAAGCAAGCTTCGGGAAGCTCATCATGAGTTAAGATCTATTTGACAGAGAAATGAACTTTTGTATATGAAGAAATATTAGTAGGTCATAATATACAGTAAAATTAAATAGAACCACAATCAAATATAACACCAAGATATACGTGGAAAGCCCCTTCAATGTGAAAGGTAAAAACTTAGGGCAAACTAGAGATAATCCACTATAATAATAATGAATATATAAATCTCAATCTCTTGCCTAAAACCTTAGTAACAATCAAGAGAATAATTGGGATACAAGGATCATATCACTGTGCACAATATCTAAATCCTCCCTAATTCTCTCAAAGTAATCACAGTAAGAATCTACTGTAGATCTGATCTAATCTGAGATGAAGGCATTGCTAGATGATTGAGAACAGTCTTTCTGTACTGTCCTTGTCTTCTTCCCTTTCTTTCTTTTCCTTTTCTACCTTGTTCTCCTCCTTTTCTTTGGAATCCCATGGCTGCCAAAAACTACCTTCTTGCTGCCTTTTTTTGCCTTTTTTTATAGCTATCACACCCCCCCTAATATAAATTAGGGTTAGGTTAAGATGGGGTAAGTTGTGGGCTGATAAAGCCTACCTTAGGCTGAATATGGGTTGACAGCCCCAACAACCTCCCCCTTTAGCCCATAAGAGAGGCTATCCTATGACTCCTCAATGTGAAGTCATACCGACCAACTATCAATATATCTCCTGTCTTTCTTTTAGTAAGGTCTTTGTCAACATGTCTGCTTCGTTGTCATCTGTGTGAATTTTCTAAAGCTGCAACTGCTTCTTTTTCTACTCACTTTCAACTCCTTCCTGGTAACTTTCTGGTTCACTTGTATCAGTAAGCATCACATACTCATCTGTAGAGTATCTTCTGGAAGGTTGACGTTGTCTAGAAGATCTTATCAACTGAGATTCTATGGGAAGTTGCTCTCCAACTTCTTCTTACTCAACATGTCTTGTAGGTAGATCAACATCAAGTTCTATACCATCTTTTTGCATATCTCTCTCATCACCCTGATATACTAGAGGAGTAACTGGGTCACAATCTGCTAATCCTTCTGTAGAAGTCTTGGTCGGTGTCTTTTTCTTCAAATCTTCAAAGGTTTGATCCTCAAAGAAGACTACATCTCTACTTTTGAACACCTTCTGCTTTTCTGGATTTCAAAGCCTGTAACCAAACTGATCATGTGAGTAATCAAGAAAAATACATTCTTTAGTCTTATTATCTAGTTTGGACCTCTTATTGTATCGAACATATTCAAATGAACGACAACCAAACACTCTCAAATGCCTGTAAGAAACATCTTTCCCTGACCATACATGCTCTGCAACATCACTATCTAGAGTTATACATGGCGACAAGTTGATCACATCAATTGCAGTCCTTAAAGCCTTATTCCAAAACCTTTTGGGTAGCTTGGCCTATGAAAGCATATATCTTATATTTTTCATGATGGTGCGATTTAACCTCTCTGTAATTGCATTATGCTGAGGTGTACCAAGAACTATCATCTCATGTTGGATCCCTTGTGACTTGCAATAATCATCAAATAATCCTATGTACTCACCACCATTATCTGATCTTATGCATTTCAATTGCCTTTTTTTATCTTTCTTTCAACCCTGGCATAAAACTCTTTGAGTACATTAATCACTTGATCTTTGATCTTCAAAGCATAGGCCCAAACTTTCGTAGAAAAATTATTTATAAAAGTGACAAAATAAAGTGCACCACTTATACCGGAAATATCAACAAATCAACCATGAGTTTTTGTCCTCAAAGGATCATATACATTTGTATAAACATGATCTAAGTTATGCATTTTTCTAGACAAAGCAGGACTAGTAAATGAAACTCTATGTTGTTTACCAGCCAAACAATCAATACAAGGGTTTAAATGTATACCTCTGAGGTCTGGCAATATCTCTCTCTTGGAAAGAGTTTGCAGCCCCTTCTCGCTCATGTGTCCCAATCGCCTATGCCATAACTCCATGTTGAAGTCTTTCTCTATAACATTTAACTACTCATCATAAGCTTTAGCTTGCAACCTGTACAAAGTATGACATTTCTTTCTACTAATTATAACAAGAGAATCCTTACTAAGCTTCCATTGCCCTTTGTAAAATATGCTATCATAGTCTTCATCATCTATTTTTTCAACTAAAATTAAATTCAGTCTCAAGTCAATCATATGCCTCATATCCTCAAGCACCAACTTGCAGCCAAGGTTGGTCTTTAAATAGATATTGCTAGTCATAGGTGCCCAGCAAGCCAATCACGTGAGTGATGGCACGTGTGACTTGATATAGAATCTTTTTGCTTATTATATTTTGGCGTATATCACTTTATAACTATTGCATATGTGCATATATATATTGTGATGTCCTTGGATTTGTGCAATGGGAATCGGATCGTGATGAGATCACAATAATGAGATCGATTCACCTTTAAACACATATCCTAAATAATCCCGGTCATAGGTTACTCGAGAGGGACATCGTGATAACCGGATAGACTGGTGTGCTGTATACCCGTTCATATGATGGATGCAGCTGGTCTCATAGCTGCTCGTGTAGGGACACTAGGGATACAGTACAGGTGCTCATTGGAGAATGAGTTCACTAATTGATCCGCTTACGGAATGCTGGATGGTTGATGATGCCTTATTGTCAGACAGCGATTCCGTAGTCCTAGTGGTGTATCTGGTCCTTAGACTTGAGACACAAAGGATGTCCTATATGAGTGTTCCACTCTTTGATACCAGACTTATAGGTTTGACTGTCCCAGATCTAGTACAACTGGTCATTAGGAGTGGTAGTCGACCTTACGAGCGCTATTGAGTGTCGATAGAGGATCATCCACTCTCGGCGTCATGAGAGGAATATCCCATATGTTCTCGCTCAGACAAATCCCTAGCTAGGGTCATTCGGGTTGAGAGAGAAAGAATTCTCCGGGAGAATCCGATTAGAGCGAGACTCGAGTAGAAACCGTATGGGTCTGACAACACCATGCTCGATATACGGTCTTTGGGATATTAGATGGATGAGGGACTATAGGTACACGGTAACTGAGGACAGACAGGTCCAATGGATTGGATTCCCCTGTATCGTCTAGGGACTACGGCGTAGTGGCCTAGTACGTCCGTAGTCGATGAGTCAAGTGAATTATTACAGAGATAATAATTCACTGAGTTAGAAGGAGTTCTGACGGGTATGACTCACGGCCAGGTCGATATTGGGCCTAGAGGGTCACACACATATGGTAGGCATTGCGATGAGTAGAGGTTTAGATATGAGATATCCGACGGAGCCCTTATCTTATTGGATGCAGATCCAATACCCACTAGGGGCGGACCCATTAGGGTTTGACAAGGGATCTCTATAAATAGGAGGGATTTAGAGCCTCGTGGATCACCGCTAGAGAGGAGGACGCTTGACCTCCTTCACCCTCCCCAAGATTTCCCAATAGTGGTATCAGAGCCAGGTTGTTCGTGTGAATGATTGGTTTTGAACTGCGTGTGTTGTGTTTAGGAAGAATTTTGACGTCAAAATCATTGACGCAAATGCGAGGAAGGGCAGCAACAGTTGCTGCCCTCGATCTGCATGCCTGCAGCCACCTGCAGCGGCAGCCGCAGCCAGGCAGCACAGCGCCGGCGCATGCGCAAGCGCTGTGGCTGCAGCAGCCGGCCGGCGGGGCTGGCAGCCCGCGGGTAGAGGCGCCTGCGGCCGCTGAGCCCGCGGGCAGAGGCGCCGCGGGGCAGCAGCGCGGGCTGAGGCACCGCAGGGCAGCGGCGCCTGTGGCCGCTGCTCCCACGGGCAAAAACCCCGCAGGGGCGGCCGCCAGCGAGGCAGCACCGCCTGCGGGCGCTGCCTCGCGGGCAGAACCGCCTGCGGGCGCTGCCTCGCGGGCAGAACCGCCCACGGAGGCGGCGGCGCCCGTTGGGGCGCCAACCTGCAGGGGCAGCACCGCCTGCGGGCGTTGCCCCGCCGGCAGAACTGCCCGCGGAGGTGGCGACGCCCGCGGGGTCGCCCACCTGCAGCGGCAGCGCCCCGCCCCTCGCCGCACAGGCCGCCGCCAGCAGGGTGGCAGCGGCGGCAGCAGCAAAGGGTAGTAGGGCATTAGGGTTTTCTGGGCAAAAGACAATTTTGTCCCTCGAAATTTGAGAAATTCCAGCTTCTGTCTTTTGTCTAAATTACGAAAATACTCCTATAAATTTAGAAATTTCCTACATGTCTCTGATTTCAAAAAATATTAATTAATTAAAAGGTTTAGTTGATTATTATTTTTATTATTATCTAGTAGTCCTACATGATGATGATTATTTATACATGTGATGTATGATGTGTGGACGAATGATCATGGACCGTGTGATATGTGTACTTGTGATTATTATTATTGAGGTCTGCGAGCCTCCATTATATTTCTCGTTTATTGTCGGGCCTGCGTGCCTATGATTAAGTTGTAATCACATGAGGAGGCGCAGCGGGAGTGTGGATGCGATAGCGGGACCCACGAGACGGACGATCGTGATGCATGAAGATGCATCAAGATATCGACAGAACCGACGAGGACGAGATGGACGATCACAGGGCATGAAGATGCACCGTTGCACACATAGATCTTGATGTAAGTAATTAGACCTATTGGCTCGGGCCTAATCATATTAGGTTGTGGTTCATTATCATCTGGTGTGATTGCTTATACATATACTAGATATGTATATATATTTGCATGCGATGTAGATATATATTAAATATGTATATGTGTGACATGTCATATTAGGAGACCAAATCATAGAACCATCTCTCGATAATATTAAGTCGGTAAACGTGAGGCAATTAGATTGACCCATGTGGCCTTCCATCGTTATAAGTAGGAACCGATTCCTAGTGTAGGTTTAGTTGGTCGAGTCCCTCGAGACTCACCTATATCGTGATTCGCTATCTTGCTTACGACATAGAGATGTTACCGGTGACCTGAGGGCATGGTATACGAGGAATATCCCATGTGTTCTTGCTCAGAAAAATCCCTAGTCAGGATCATTCGGGTTGAGAGAGAAAGAGTTCTTCGAGAGAATCCATTAGAGCGAGACTCGAGTAGAAACCGTATGAGTCTAACAGCACAATGCTCGATATACGGTCTCAGGGATATTAGATGGATAAGGGACTATAAGTACATGGTAATTGAGGACAGATAGGTCCAATGGATTGGATTCCCCTGTATCGTTTGGGGACTACGGCGTAGTAGCCTAGTACGTCCGTAGTCGATGAGTCAAGTGAATTATTACAGAGATAATAATTCATTGAGTTAAAAGGAGTTCTGACAGGTATGACTCACGGCCAGCTCGATATTGGGCCTAGAGGGTCACACACATATGGTAGGCATTGCGATGAGTAGAGGTTCGGATATGAGATATCCGACGGAGCCATTATTTTATTGGATGCAGATCCAATACCCAAGAGGGGAGGACCCATTAGGGTTTGACAGGGGGCCTCTATAAATAGGAGGGATTCAGAGCCTCATAGGTCAAAGCCTTTGCTTGCCTCTCCTATTCTCCTCCCCCTCTCCATCTCAGAGTAGCCTGAAGTTTTGAGGAGCGTCGTCGTAGTCCTATTGTGTGTATCACCGCTAGAGAGGAGGACGCTTGACCTCCTTCACCCTCTCCTAAAGATCTGCGAGGAAACAGGGATATATGATCTCCCTAGGTAACACAATCTACCCTATACGCAGTTTTAAGTTTCGCGGATTTTGCGCACCAATCTTCGCACGATGACGAACATCTCTTTGGGAATCGGGGATTTTGTTTTCTTGTTCTTCCGCTGCGCATGTGATGTCGCCCCCAAGACAACCCAACACTTGTTACTTGACTCATAGTACAACACCATTTGACGCAAAATTACTGAGGGAAACCATTAGTGTCTCCCAACTTTCTGGTAATGAACTAAAAAGTAACAATGTCTGCAACTCATCAAGAGACATTTTTATAGAAGATAACTAGTTAGTAATACTCTACATTTCATTCAAATACTCAGCAATAGAAGCACCATATCTATATTTTAGGTTCACATGTTTTCTAATAAAAAAAGCTTTGTTACATGTTGTTTTTCTTTCATAAAAACCTTCCAATTTTTTCCAAAGAGAATATGTAGATCTTTCAGTAGAAACATAGTGAAAGACACTATCATCAAGCCACTGTCGAATAAACCTAACTGTTTTTCGATCTAACCTCTTCTACCATCATTTGTCATAGTTGTGGGTTTTGCACTATCTCCTTGCAAAGATTTATATAAATCTTTGCAATATAAGAGATCTTTCATTCTTGATTTCCATATTATCCTGTTTCCATTTAAACTAATCATGCGAGAAACATTACTGAACTCCATATTCAAATATAAAAATTAAATCACCACAACCCTACGATATCAGTTAATGGGATATAAAGATAAATGAGCTTTTGTATATAAAAAATACTAGCAGACCATAACAGATAGCAGAATTAAATGGAACCATAATCAAATACAACACCATAATCAAATAAAACACCAAGATATATATATATATATATATATATATATATATATATATATATATATATATATATATATATATATTAGAATTAAAAACAAGCTATAATGTCTCAACTACTTACTTGGGTCGACATACAGCAATGCACCACTTACCAAAAATGCTATTCATATTTATCATCTATTTTTTCAATTGTGCTGAATTTAAACAGTACATCATCGGCACAATCATCGAGGCTTATGCAGCTTAGTAATTTGCAGTATTAATTTCCTTTCCATGTGTCTACCACAAAGATCAACATTCATATAATGCTACCGACAAAATGCCCCAAACTGATCTAACCAGAAATGAAGGCTTTTGAGAATATTGGCTGATTTGCTTCTGCATACACCATAACCAACACAAGTATCCTGCGGTACATCGCAAGGTATTGGACTTATATCCTGTCTTTCTCATTTATCTTTCAAAAAAAAAAAAACACAAATATCCTGCAGTGAAAAATAAGGATCCTGTCGGAGATGATTGATATAAGTTGGGGGTGCAAACATATGGAAATCGTAGATAAGGGTAAATTTTGCAATTTTTTTCCAAATGAAAAGAGTCAACAGAACTGTCAAACAGATTTAGCAGAAACAGCCTTTGGGTTTGGTTCACTGCCACAATTCTTCCATTGGGATTCCACGCTCACGAGCGACATCTCGGAACTGCCTCATCCTCTGGACAGCGGCAACAGTTGCTCTTGCATTGTTAAGGGCATTTTTACTCCCTAGTTGCTTCCCCAGAGCATTCTCTACACCAGCCATCTCCAACACAATCCTGACAGCTCCACCAGCAATGACACCAGTACCAGGTGAAGCAGGTCTCAGCATGACTTTTGCTGCTCCATAATCTCCATCACATCTATAGAGGATTGGAAAGAGATAGTAATCAGATCTATGGCTACTGGATTATTGGCCAAAAGACAAGGCATATGAACCAAGATATCATAGTAAGCAGTAAAGTGTATGGTTACAGTTAATCCCATCTAACTTCTGGCAGAATATACTAGCTTGATGACTCTTCAGGTTACAATATTCTGCGCCTTTCAAAGAAATAACTCTCGAATCTCATGCTAGAAGCAAGACTGTCAGTTCACTAGTTTCATCGATGGGTTCAATGCAAGAGAAAATCAACTGTTTCGTGTACTCAAATGTTTACGTACCAGATAATCGGATACTGAAATTATTTAAAAAAGCAAGCAGGCATTCACTTACCACAAAAACAATATACTATAGAGTGGACAGCATTGATAACTCAAGCTGTGATCAAGTCGTAATATCTTATAAGCATATAACGGTCATCATTTATGGACTTTCTACCTCTCTCATGTTCCTAAGGGGTGTGGGACAAATAGTCGCTTATCCTCCTGGCTGACTTTTATTAGGCTTGGTTAGCTAGTCTTCCAAGGCAAGAGACATGAGTCTTCCCTCCTGTTTTGGGAGTAGGGGCAGGGTGGCCGTGCCATCTCTCTCCTGGTTTGGGTAGGAAGCCCTTGTAGGATGGTTGGCTAGACCTCCTCTCAAAGGACGAACGCTCCTTTGATCAGAATCTCTCTCTGAGAGTAGTCTGGCAACTTTGGCTTAAATCTGGTCTGATTAGGTCAACTTCAAGCTTAATCTAGATGCAACTTAATCACCCAACTAGAAAGGATGTTGTTGCAAAATCCTACTGCAATTGAAATTGGACCAATTGCTGCCTCAAATTCAGATCTGATCATTATAAGATAAGAATAATAATTAAGACGAGTATTATCATTATAAAGTGCTGATTAGATCAGTGTTTTCGAAAGGCACAGCGAGGCGAAGCTCGAGCGCCTCGTAACAGGGCCGGGCGAGGCATTTGAAGGAGGCACCACTCAGGCACGTGCCTGAGCCCAAGCGTTGGGTGACTCAGGTGTGTGTCTGATCAAATTGAGTTCAGGTTCAACCAATTTCACATAGTTGGCTCAACCAAACCAACAAATCACAGCACTCACCCCTAGCCCTCCCTCCCGACCAAATGTAAGGAATCAAAAAGCCTACCGTGAGATGCCTCTACCCTTCACCACCAGATTGCGAGCTTCCTTTGCCCTATGCCGCTAGAGCTTCCTCTACTCTACGCCACTAGGCTGCGAGCCTCCTCCGCCCTAGGTTGTTGAACCACAAGCATCCCCCACATTATGCCATCTTTGAATCTTTGTTTCTCCGACATGTGAGCTTACATCATTGACCAGCTTCGTTTTGCCTTACCACTATCCTCCACCCTAACCACCACCTTCCTCCGTCGATTGCCACTATCCTCCGCCCTAACCACCACCTTCCTCTGCCAGTTACTTCTCCATCTCTTCTTTCTCAGTTTGTAGGTAACAACAGCTTTGTTAAATGATCTCTTTCCTACACCTTTAATGATCTCCTATTTCCTATTTGTATTTCCTGCACTTTGTTAAATTTCCAACATCAGCTTGAGGTAAGTACACTGTTAGGGGTTAGAACATAATATACTGTTAGGTAAGAACATCACAACTTTGATATCTGCTTTTATTTCCTGCAATGTAACTTGGTACTTTATATGATTGCAGTTTGATATGTTATTTTTATTTTTATGATCATATTTATCAATCATAATATTTTTTAAAATTTTAATATTTTGGAATATCTCGTTTCGCTCGGGTGAGCGCCTAGCGCCTCGAGTGTTTTGGCACCTTGGCACCTTGTGGTTTTGAAAACACTAGATTAGATGTTGAGACCTAGCACTGAGCCCTCCAAGTTCATTGATGAGAAGGATTAAACTGTGGTATATTAGCTATTAGGTCTTGACTTTGTAAAGTCTTCTGCATTAAGTCTTGGCTTAGCTAATGTTCTTTTTCTTTCTTGATTGGAAAAGCAGTCTAGGGATTTTCTGGATTTTGTATTGCAACATACAACATACAACTGAATTATCGTGTAATTTGCTAGACCTCTAGAGGTTGGTGCTTAAAGGGAAAGGTCTTTTATGGTCTGAGATCTATGTTGGTGAATGAAAATCCTAGTTTGGAGAAAACAAAAATTCTTTAGCAGTTTCCATTTCTTTATAACTTGCTAGTGTTTTCAATGTCAGTTCCAAGCCCCAAAGAGTATGAGGGTCATGTTAAGCTATTAATAGCCAACATAAAACTTTATTGGATCTCATTAGCATTAGTCTTAACTAATTTCATTATAGGATTACATCATCATCCAACAGTGACACTAGGCATCTTACAATTCAACTGCCCCAAAGTACAAAGGTGAATTAGAATGGGACCACAGAATTAGATTAGTAGCTTAGAATATCCAACAAAGAAGACAAAGATCATTCATGTCCATGATGGCAACACAGTTAATGATAAGACCTCATGCCACCTACTGAAGGTCTTCTTTCTTTCATAAGGACAGAGAAAAGAAACAAGGGAATAGAAGAGAGGGTAGTATTGATAAGGACTTATAGAGTGGACAGCATTGATAAGTCAAGCTGTGATCAAGTCATAGTATCTTATAAGCTTATAATAGTCTTCATTTATGGACTTTCTGCCTCTCTCATGTTCCAAGGGGTGTGGGACTAATAGTCGGTTATCCTCCGACCAACGCCTTGTCACGGACAAAACTGTAAACGGGGTGTTTGATGTAATGCTCATGTATGTCCGTGTCTTTCGGTTTTGTTCATGCTGTACACAACACGTAAAGGGCTAATAGTAGGCTTAGTAACCCCATTTTCTTTGGTTTTGGTAGTCGTCCTAGGCTTGCAAACAAAGATTGTGTCATGTGGGTACTTGTGGGGATTTCGGTCTGTAGTGGACCATCATTTTGAACCCTTTGTTGTGCGACCGTTCAGAGCTTATGAAGTCTGTTTGTAATTTGCATTGGCTATAAAGTGTTTACTGAAATGATTACTTGTGGATCCCGAGTGAGACGCTTTCTCCAACCCGTTTTCTCTTTTGTAGGTCCTAAGAGACCATTGGAGGTTTCGGGGAGGCTGACATTTGCGGACGGACACGCAAGGGTGCCGCACGACTTAGGCAAAAACAACAAAGTGCGTGATATACGGTATCAAAGCGGGACAAGCACTCATAGAAACACTTGGCATGCAAACGTGGGGGACCTAGTGGGGCTGCGTTGAGGGCAGCCAGCATGCGTGACCGTTTGGGGGAAAACGGGCATAGAGATGTAGGGAAAAGGAGTCGCTCAAAGGAGCAGGCATCTGAGATTGACATTCAAAGGAATGGCCAACCCTTCGCGCAAAAGGCACCACGAGGACAAGCAAGCTTGGAAGAATGCGTAGCGCACAAAGGTTGGGATAGCTGAGTTCGAGCTACGGCTCAATGTTGAAAACCATACTTGATGGTGCTCAAGGCAAGCGAGGCGCTTGGTAAAGGATGAGACCATGCAAGATGGAATAGATTGTTTAGCGACCAAAAGAATTGTGCAAAGCTCACAGAGGTGAGGGGAATTGGTAACTCGAAAAATTCGATACTCATGGAAGGGCTTTATGCGGACGATGATATGTTCGTCGCTATCCCAAGGTGACCGAAACTCGGTGCCATAAAGCATTAAAACTTTTTCTTCAACATGAGAAGGATATGTCCGTAGAAGGCTGAAGTGTGTAGCGAGTTCAGCATGTTGCTAGGCCTTGAGGGGTGCAGCGGGGGTTATATTAACGTGGAGTCACAATCTAGCAAGTGCGTTTGCGAGGGCAGAACAATGCATAGTTTGTTCAGGAAGGTGGAGTAGTCCAAGGGGATGGTGGTCTCCGAAACTTTCAAAGGGAAGGATGCGAAGAGAAAAGTTGCTCTAACGTGATAGATACCTTGGAGGGATTAGTCATGGTTCTCCAGATGGAGAATCATCTGTAACAGACCGCATATATTGAGAAGTACCTCAAAACAACAACTCAACAAAGCTCAACGAACCGAGCGAGCTGTCACGGACAAAATTCTAAACAAGATGTTTGATGTAATGCTTATGTATGTCCGTGTCTTTTGGTTTGTTCATGCTTTGCACAGCATGTAGAGGGACGGTCGAAGGCTTAACAGCCCCATTTTAGTTGGGTGGCCTTCTTGGCTTGTAAATAAAGGTTGTGTAATATGGACACTTGTGAGAGATATTCGGTCTGTAGTGGACCATTTTGACCCTTTGTTGTGCAACCATTCAGAGCTTGTAAAGTGTGTTTGTAATTTGCATTGATTATGAAGTGTTTTCGAAAATGTTTGCTTGTGGATCCCGAGTAACGCGCTTTCTCTAACTCGTTTTCTCTTTTGTAGGTCCTAAGGGACCATAGGAGGTTTCGAGGAGGTTGACCTTTGCGGACGGACATGCAAGGGTACCGCACGACTTAGGCAAAATCAACTAAGTCCGTGACAGATGGTATTAGAGCGGGAAAAACACTCATAAAAACACTTGGCATGCAAACGTGGGGGACCTAGCGAGGCTGCGTTGAGTGCAGCCAGCACACGCGACCGTTTGGGGGAAAACGAGCATGGAGATGTAGGGAAAATGAGTCGCTCAAAGGAGCGGACATCTGAGATTGGCACTCAGAGGAATGACCAACCCTTCGCGCAAGAGGCACCACGAGAACAAGTAAGCTTGGAAGAATGCGTAGCGCACAAAGGTTGGGATGGCTGAGTTCGAGCTACGGCTCGACTTGACAAAAATACTTGATGGTGCTCAAGGCAAGCGAGGCGCTTGGTAAAGGATGAGACAATACAATATGGAATGGGTTGCTCAGCGACCGAAAGAGTTGTGCAAAGCTCACAAAGGTGAGGGGAATTGCTAACTCGAAAAATTTGGTACTCATACAAGGGCTTATATGCAGACGATGGAATGTTCGTGGCCATCCCAAGGCGACCGAAACTCAATCCCATAGAGCATTGAAACTTTCTCTTCGACATGCGAACGATATATCCGTAGGAGGCTAAAGTGTGCAGCGAGTTTAGCACATTGCTAGGCCTTGAGTGGTGCAACGGGGACTGTATCGACGTGGAGTCACAATCTAGCAAGTGCGTTTGTAGGAGGCAAAACAATGTACAGTTTGTTCAGCAAATCGGAGTAGTCCAAGGGGATGGTGGTCTCTGAAACTTTTAGAGAGAAGGAAACGAAAAGAGATGTTGCTCTAATGGGATAGATAGCCAGGAGGGATAAGTCTCGGCTTTCTAGAAGGAGAATCATGTGCAACAGACCGTACATGTTGAGGAGGAGTACCTCAAAAACAACAACTCCACGAAGCTCAATGGACCGAGTGAGCGGCGAGGAGTCATCGCATGATCTCGCTTGAGAGAATACATTGGTGGATGCATGCGAGATCAAGTGGGGGAGCGACCCAAAACAACACAAATGAAGGCACACTTGGAGTCGATATAGAGATCGGACTCAATGGAGGGCTGACCCGTAGAATGGTGGGTGCGAGGGCCACCATCAACTTAATGTAAAACGAGGAGCGGAGCACCTTGGGTGTAACTTGGCGAAGTACCCAAGCAGCATGAAGGGAGCCAGCATAAAAGATGGAACATAGAGCGAAGGCACAGAGCTTTCCTTGGACAGAGGTCAAGGACATGAACTCTTGCAAAGGCAAGAGCGGGATCATGTCGTTTCATGGGTCTTTCACTCTGATGGAGCAGACTTATCTTGCATGGTGCCAAAGACTGAGGGAGCTTCTAGGCACATGCACCTTATCTCGGAGAAGCATTTGATGAAGGAACTAAGACGACTCAACTTACGGAGGCAAAGTTAAGTTCAGAAGGCCTTGGCATGGGGCAAGAGGACGCGATGGCAAGTACTCTTGAAGAATATGCCATAGTGTTGCCATTCAAGTTGCCATAAAGGAAGCGGTGCGCAGCGGAGATTGTGTTGGTAGGTGCAGAGGCCCAGGATCCAAACAATGGTGCACCATTTTCAACGAAGTCGGTGGACTTCGGGAGCTACTAAGCGACGGACTGTCCTAAAGCGGTGCTTCATCTAAGTGTGACCTAAGAGCGGGTGGATGAAGGTCGATTACCAAAGGAGCGAACACAATCAAAAGTGGAAGAGGCCCTACGATATGTTGGCAGAGGTCACATATGAAGGGATCGCAATCCGAGTTCATCCCACAATGATCAGAATGCAATAGAGATGTCACCAGGAGGCGACATGGTGCAGCGGATCGTGGTGGAATAGTTCGTGGCAATTCGATACACACAAATTGTAGCCCCGTGAGGGACTATGTCATACGGAGGTATGATCGAGAGCTACTAGGAGCTCCACTTCGGTGAAACAACACGACGGCATGAAGGGCTATGGATTCAAGGAGTGAAGGTCATGGTATCGCAGAGGCGGGTTTTCCGTGCGTGCATCGAATTTTGCATCGGATAGAAGCCTTGCACATCAGAATATGGGGGTTGTGTACCATCGAGGGAATATTCGAATGCAAGTACCAGTGAGTCCCATGGGAGGGACTTGATCATGCAGAGGCATATCGAAGCAGCTGGAGAGTTGGACTGCTCCAGAGTTCATATTCGCTTAAGGGAGCACGGCAAGTCGGAGGACAAGGTCGAGTAAGCGAACGTTGCTACCAAGGAAGCTAAGGAGAACATAATCGGTGCAAACCCTACAACATGATGGTAAAGGCCCTACATAGGAGTCGCAGTCTGCCTTTCCATTGACCAAAGGGAGCTACTTGAAGAACATAGAGGTGTTGAAACAGGAGGTCAAAAGGGGCGAGGAAGCGACAACGAGTCCAGAGGGACTTAGCTATCCAAAATCAAGCATCAGTTAGAATGGAGGTGAACTCGGAGGAGTGCCATAACGACATCTACTGATTGTGAAGAAAAGGGATGCAGATGCGAGGCGACGAATAATAGAGCCATGGGCATGGCAGCACCATGGTACCATAGAGGTGGGACTTCTGTGAAAGTCATTGATCCCTTACTCTCATGGAGGGAGAGTGCTTGGTCGTGAAAGAGACCGAGGAGGTGGAGCATGCAAAGGCAAACTCCAAGTACCGAGACAAGGTTGAAGGGCAAAGACCAAGGAACTTCGTGAGACCGGTGTTAACGAGCTTCTCATCAAGATAGCCGAAAGTGTAGGACTTCGGGTCGTGCAAGAGTGCACGACCAAGGAACGAAGCAGGCAGTACGCGGTGCTATACCTTTGCTACTTAGTGGAGTAGGCGACAGGGTTGATGGAGAAGACGGTACAATCTCAGAGGCGACCAAAACTATTAGAGACTTACTCCAAGTTGGGGTGAAAACTTCCTGCATTCCAGAAGTTCGATGGCATTGAGAAGGTGAATCACAATAGCTAACTCGATGCAAGGAGTGCAAACACTTTGAGTGCTTCAGAAATGTAAGCAAAGAGCAGGCGAAGGTCAGTAACCAGCTCGATGCATGGAGTACAACCCTTGAGGAGGGGGCGAAGTTAAGTAACCATTGTCTTCTCAACTCTTAAGAGAATGGGCGAAACTGAGTACCCCAATTCTCTTATCTATCCAGCAGAGAAGCTCTGCACAAGTTCAAAGACCCTTCGAAGATAATGGAAGACAATAGTTGTCAAATCCTGACCAATGGTGATCAGTGCTACTGAGAGTAGATTATCCGCTTCATTTCCTAATAAAATGTCAATCGAAAGCGGAAGTGATGCGAATCTACTTGAAAGTGACAACTAAATGAAAGAAGAGTCGATGGGCAAATTTTGTGGAGCAAGGACCCAAAACTTCAGAAGTTTGCGAGGCGATGCTCGTTAAAGCTCCAACAAGCATCCACCCAGTTCAAGCAGCATGAGGCATTTGAGAGACCGACGCATAGTAAGGATTGTCTTTTCCTTCATCTGATGGACCCGTAGAAACTAACAGGGATCAAAAGTTCGACTACTTAACAACAGTAGTAGAGAGCAGCTAGGAGCCAAGAGACGCATTCCAATTGAAGCAGAAGATTGAAGAAGAAGATTGAAGACTCAACAAAGGCGAGGAGTTGCAGTGTCGACAAAGGCTTCGACGAGGACGTCGAAGGAATAAGTGGGGGAGAATGTCAAAGACAAAATTCTAAACAGGATGTTTGATGTAATGCTTATGTATGTCCATGTCTTTTGGTTTGTTCATGCTTTGCACAGCATGTAGAGGGACGGTCGAAGGCTTAACAGCCCCATTTTAGTTGGATTTGGTGGCCTTCTTAGGCTTGTAAATAAAAGTTGTGTCATGTGAACACTTGTTGATATATTCGGTCTGTAGTTAACCATTTTGACCCTTTATTGTGCAACCATTCAGAGCTTGTAAAGTGTGTTTGTAATTTGCATTGATTATGAAGTGTTTTCGAAAATGTTTGCTTGTGGATCCCGAGTGAGGCGCTTTCTCTAACCCGTTTTCTCTTTTGTAGGTCCTAAGGGACCATGGGAGGTTTCGGGGAGGCTGACCTTTACGGACGGACACGCAAGGGTGCCACACGACTTAGGCAAAAACAACTAAGTCCGTGACATTACGGCGAGGAGTCGTCGCATGATCTCGCTTGAGATAATGCATTGGGGGAGGCATTACGAGATCAAGTGGGGAAGCGACCCAAAACGACATAAATGAAGGCACTCTTGGAGCCGATATATAAATCGGACTCAACGAAAGGTTGACCCATGGAATGGTGGGCACGAGGGCCACTATCAACTTAATGCAAATCGAGGAGCGGAGCAACTTGGGTGTAACTTGGTAAAGGACCCAAGCCACATAAAGGGAGTTGGCACAAAAGATGAAACATAGAGCGGAGGCATGAAGTTTTACTTAGACAGAGATCCAGGACATAAACTCTTGTAGAGGCAAGAGCAGGATCATATTGTTCTATGGATCCCTCATTTTGATGGAGCGAACTCATCCTGCATGGTGCCAAAGACGAAGGAAGCTTCAAAGCACATGCACCTTATCTTGGAGAAGCATTTAACGGAGGAACTAAGACGACTCAACTTACGGAGGTGAAGTTGGGTTCAAAAGGCCTTGGCACGGGGTAAGAGGACACGGAGGTATGTACTCTTGAAGAATATGTCATAGTGCTGCTATTCAAGTTTTCATGAAGGAAGCGGTGTGCAGTGGAGATTATGCTGGTGGGGCTAAAGGCCTAGGATCCAAATAATGGTGCACCAATTTCAGCGAAGTCGGTGGACTTCAGGAGCTACCAGGCAATGGACTATCCTAGAGCTGTGCTTCGTTTGGGTGTGACCCGAGAGCGGGTGGATGAAGGTCGATTGCCAGTGGAGCGAACACAATCGAAGATGGAAGAGGCCCTATGATGTGTTGGCAAAGGTCATACATGGAGGGATCGATATCCGAATTCATTTCACAATGATCAGAATGCAATGAAAATGTCAACAGTTGTCGACATGGTGCAGCGATCATAATGGAATAGCTCATGGCATTGCGATACACAAGAAACTAGTCCCGCGAGGGACTATATCATACGGAGGTATGATCTGGAGCTATTGGGAGCTCGACTTCGGTGAACAACACGACGGCAAGAAAGGCTATGGATTCAAAGAGTGAATGTCATGGTATCGAAGAGGCGGATCTTCTGTGCGTGCATCGAATTTTGCATCGGATAAAAGCCTTAGTCATCAGCATATAGGGGTTGTGTACCACCGAGGGAGAATTTCGAATGCAAGAACCAGTGAGTCCCATAGGGGGACTTAATCATACAAAAGTATGATAAGAGCGGTTGGAGAGTTGGACTATTCTAGAGCTCATATTCGCTTAAGGGAGCCCGACAAGTTAGAGGACAAGGCCGAGTAAGCGAACGTTGCTACCAAGAAAGCTAAGGATAACAGAATCGGTTCAAACCCAACAAACACGATGGTAGAGGCCATGTATGGGAGTTGTAGTCTGTCTTTCCATCGACCAAGGGGAACTGCACGGAGAACACAAAGGTGTTGAAGTAAGGGGTCGAAAGGGGCGAGAAAACAACGACAAGTCCAGAGGGACTTAGCTACCCAAAAACCAGTGAGTCCCATGGGGGGACTTGATCATGCAGAGGTATGATCGGAGCGGCTAGAGAGTTGGACTACTCCAGAGCTCATATTCACTTAAGGGAGCCCGGTAAGTTAGAGGACAATGTTGAGTAAGCGAATATTGCTACCAAGGAAGCTAAGGAGAATAGAATCGGTGCAAACCCTACAATATGATAGCGGAGGCCATGCATAGGAGTTGCAGTCTATCTTTTCATCGATCAAGGGTAACTGCTCGAAGAACACAGAAGTGTTGAAGCAGGAGGTCGAAAGGGGCGAGGAAGTGACGACAAGTTCAAAGGGACTTAGATACCCAAAAACCAGTGAGTCCTATGGGGGGGCTTGATCATACAGAGGTATGATCAAAGCGGTTGGAGAGTTGAACTGCTCTAGAGCTCATATTCGCTTAAGGGAGCCTGGCAAGTCAAAGGACAAGACCAAGTAGCCGAACGTTGCTACTAAGGAAGCTAAGGAGAACAGAATCGGTACAAACCCTGCAACATGATGGTGAAGGCCATGTATAGGAGTTGCAGTCTGTCTTTCCATCGACTAAGAGGAACTGCTCGGAGAACACAAAAGTGTTGAAGCAAGGGGTCAAAAGGGGCGAGAAAACAACGTCGAGTCCAGAGGGACTTAGCTACCCAAAAACTAGTGAGTCCTATGGGAGGGACTTGATCATGCAGAGGTATGATCGGAGCGGTTGGAGAGTTGGACTGCTCCAGAGCTCGCATTCGCTTAAGAGAGCCCGACAAGTAAGAGGACAAGGTCGAGTAAGTGAACGTTGCTACCAAGAAAGCTAAGGATAACATAATCGGTGCAGACCCTACAACATGATAGTGAAGGCCATGCATGGGAGTTGCGGTCTATCTTTCCATCGATCGAGGGTAACTGCTCGAAGAACATAGAGGTGTTGAAGTAGGAGGTCGAAAGGGACGAGGAAGCGACGACAAGTTCAGAGGGACTTAGATACCCAAAAACCAGTGAGTCCTATGGGGGGGCTTGATCATACAGAGGTATGATCAGAGCAACTGGAGAGTTGAACTACTCTAGAGCTCATATTCACTTAAGGGAGTCCGATAAGTCAAAGGACAAGGCCAAGTAACCGAACGTTGCTACCAAGGAAGCTAAGGAGAACAGAATCGGTACAAACCCTGCAACATGATGGCGAAGGCCATGCATGGGAGTTGCAGTCTGTCTTTCCATCGACCAAGAGGAACTGCTCGGAGAACACAAAAGTGTTGAAGCAGAGGGTCGAAAGGAGCGAGGAAACAACGACGAGTCCAGAGGGACTTAGCTATCCAAAAACTAGTGAGTCTCATGGGAGGGACTTGATCATGTAGAGGTATGATCGGAGCGGTTGGAGAGTTGGACTGTTCCAGAGCTCGTATTCGCTTAAGGGAGCCCTGCAAGTCAGAGGACAAGGTCGAGTAAGTGAACGTTGCTACCAAGAAAGCTAAGGAGAACAGAATCGGTGCAAACCCTACAATATAATGACGGAGGCAATGCATGGGAGTTGCAGTATGTCTTTCCAACGATCAAGGGGAACTGCTCGGAGAACACAGAGGTTTTGAAGTAGGAGGTCTAAAAGGGCGAGGAAGCGACGACGAGTCCAGAGGGACTTAGCTATCTAAACACTAGTGAGTCCCATGGGGGAACTTGATAATCGAACAAACCTTGCAACATGATGGCGAAGTCAGAAGAAAACCAGCCATGCAACCGAACGTTGCTACCAAGGAAGCTAAGGAGAACAAAATCGGTACAAACCCTGCAACATGATGGCGAAGTCCATGCATGGGAGTTGTAGTCTGTCTTTCCATCGACCAAGAGGAACTGCTCGGAGAACATAAAAGTGTTGAAACAGAGGGTCGAAAGAGGCGAGGAAACAACAACGAGTCCAGAGGGACGTAGCTACCCAAAAACTAGTGAGTCCCATGGGAGGGACTTGATCATGCAGAGGTATGATCGGAGCTGCTGGAGAGTTGGAGTGCTCCAGAGCTCATATTCGCTTAAGGGAGCTCGGCAAGTCAGAGGACAAGGTCGAGTAAGCGAACGTTGCTACCAAGGAAGCTAAGGAGAACAGAATCGGTGCAAACCCTACAACATGATAGTAAATGCCCTACATAGGAGTCGCAGTCTGCCTTTCCATCAACCATGGGGAATTGTTCTGAGAATACAAAGGTGTTGAAGCAGGGGGTCGAAAGGGGCGAGGAAGCGACGATGAGTCCAGAGAGACTTAGCTACCCAAAAAAACTAAGTATCGGTTAGAATGGAGGTGGACTTGGAGGAATGTCATAGTGCCACAGAGGTAGATCTACCGACCACGAAGAAAGAGACGCAGATGCGAGGCGATAGATAATAGGGCCATGGGCATGGCAACGCCATGGTACCACAAAGACAGGACTTCAATGAAGTCATCGATCCCTTGTTCTCATGAAGGGAGAGCGCTTGGTCGTGAAAGGGGCCGATGAGGTGGAAAATGCAGAGGCAAACTCTAAGTACTGAGACAAGACTGAATGACAGAGGCCAAGGAACTTCGTAAGAGTGGTGTCAATGAGTTTCTCATCAAGATAGCCGAAAATGAAGGACTTCGGGTCGATACAAGAGTGCTCAACCAAGGAACGAAGTAGGCAGTACACGGTGCTGTACCTTTGCGACTCAAAGGAGTGGGCTGCAAAGATGATGGAGAAGACGGTACAATCTCAGAGGCGACCAAAACTATTAGAGACTTACTCCAAGTTGGGGCAAAAACTTTCTGTATTCCAGAAGTTCGATGGCATTGAGAAGGTGAATCACAGTAGCTAACTCAACGCAATGAGTGCAAACACTTCGAGTGCTTCAGAAGTGTGAGCAAAGAGCGGGCGAAGGTTAGTAACCAACTCGATGCATGAAGTACAACCCTCAAGGAGGCAGGCGAAGTCAAGTAACATTTGCCTTCTTAACTCTTAAGAGAATGGGCGAAACCGAATACCCTAATTCTTTTATCTATCCAGCAGAGGAGCTCTACATAGATTCAAAGACCGTTCGACGAAACCTAGTGGAAGACGATAGTTGTCAAATCCTCACCAATGGTGATCAGTGCCACTGAAAGTATATTATCCGCTTCATTTCCCAACAAAATGCTAATAAAAAACGGAAGTGATGTGAACCTACTTGGAAGTGACGACTAAGTGGAAGAAGAATCGATAGACAAATTTTACAAAGGACCAAAAATTTTAAAGTCTGCGAGGCGATGCTCGTTAAAGCTTTAACAAGCATCCACCTAGTTCAAGCGACATGTGGCATTTAAGAGACTAACGCATATTAAGGATGATCTTTTCCTTCATCTGAGAAATCCGCAGGAAACAACAAGGATCAACACAACTCAGCCGACCCCACACCAGATTCAGAGTCAGAGTCATGGGCGAGTTGAAGCAACATGGCAGATCAAAGTTCGACTACTCAACAACAGCGGCGAAATGTCGTTGAAGCCAAGAGGCGCATCGCAACTGGAGAAAAAGATTGAAGATTCAACAAAGGCGAGGAGATGCAGCGTCTGCAAAGGCTTCAACGATGACGTCGAAGGAATAAGTGGGGGATAATGTCACGGACAAAAATGTAAACGGGGTGTTTGATGTAATGCTCATGTATGTCCATGTCTTTCAGTTTTGTTCATGCTTTACATAGTATGTAAAAGGCTACCAGTAGGCTTAACAGCCCCATTTTCTTTGATTTTAGTGATCGTCCTAGGCTTGCAAACAAAGGTTATGTCATGTGGGCACTTGTGGAGATTTCGGTCTATAGTGGATCATTTTGGACCCTTTGTTGTGCGATCGTTCAGGACTTGTGAAGTATGTTTGTAATTTGCATTGGCTATGAAGTGTTTACTGAAATGATTGCTTGTGGATCTCGAGTAAGACTCTTTCTCTAACCCGTTTTCTCTTTTGTAGGTCCTAAGGGACCGTAGGAGATTTAGGAGAGACTGACCTTTGTGGACTGACACGCAAGGGTGCCGCACGACTTAGGCAAAAACAGCTAAGTACATGATAGCCTCCTCGCTGACTTTTTTAGGCTTAGTCAGCTATAGTCTTCGAATGTTAGAGACATGTGTCCTCCCTCATGTGTTGGGAGTAGGAGTTGGGTGGCTGCCTCATCTCTCTCCTGGCTTGGGTAGGAAGCCCTCATACGATGGATGGCTAGACCTCCTCTTAAAGGACGAACTCTCCTTTAATCAAGATCTCTCTCTAAGAGTAGTCTGACAACTTTGGCTTAAATCTGGTCAGATTAGGTCCACTTCGAGCTTTATCTAGATGCAACTTAATCACCCGACATTGTTGCAAAATCCTATTGCAATTGAAATTAGACCCATTGCTATCTCAAATTGAGATCTAATCACTATAAGATAAGAATGATAATTATGACGAGTATTATCATTATAAAGTGCTGATTAGATCAGTGTTTTCAAAAGGCCCTCAGCGAGGCGAAGCCCGAGCACTTCATAACAGGGCCGAGCGAGGCATTTGAAGGAGGCACCACTCAGGTGCATGCTTGAGCCCACGCATTGGGAGACTCAGGCATGTGTCCAATCAAATTGAGTTCAAGTTCAACCAATTTCACATAGTTAGCTCAACCAAACTAACTAATAAGTAATAACAACACTCACCCCCAGCCATATTTATTTTATAATCATATTTATCAATCATAATATATATTTTTTTAATTTTAATATTTGGGAACGTCTCGTTTCGCTTGGGAAAGCACCTATCGCCTCGAGCGTTTTGGCACCTTGTGCTTTGGAAAACACTAGATTAGATGTTGAGACCTAGCACTGAGCCCTCCAAGTTCATTGATGAGAAGGATTAAACTGCGGTATATTAGCTATTAGGTCTTGACTTTGTAAAGTCTTCTGCATTAAGTCTTGGCTTAGTGAATGTTATTTTTCTTTCTTGATTGGAAAAGCAGTCTAGGGATTTTCTGGATTTTGTATTGCAACATAAAACATACAACTGAATTATGGTGTAATTTGCTAGACCTCTAGAGGTTGGTGCTTAAAGGGAAAGGTCTCTTATGGTCTGAGATCTATGTTGGTGAATCAAAATCCTAGTTTGGAGCAAACAAAAATTCTTTAGCAGTTTCCATTTCTTTATAACTTGCTCTTGTGTTTTCAATGTCAGTTCCAAGCCCAAAAGAGTGAGGGTCATGTTAAGCTATTAATAGCCAACATAAAACTTTATCAGATCTCATTAACATTAGTCTTAACTAATTTCATTATAGGATTAGATCATCATCCAACAGTGACATTAGGCATCTTACAATTCAAGTGCCCTAAAGTACAAAGGTGAATTAGAATGGGACCATAGAATTAGATTAGTAGCTTAGAATATAGGAACACACTAAGGGAAAATGTTATAATTGGTAAATAAAACAATTACGAGGAAATAAAAAAGAAAATAGACGGCGGATACAGAAAAATCAATACTCCAATATCATATTATCTGTTTCACATAAACCACTATACATAATTGAAGCATACAAAACTCATTTTAATGGAGTGATCAGAAGTATGCAACAGAAAGCAGCTTATCATCTGCCTCTACCACATTGAGCTGGGCCTCTAGGTTTTGAAAAATGTGTCAGATTGAGTATTGTAACACTTCTTCATCACAGGAATAGTGTGATTCCTGAGCATCAGCATCCATGAAACTTGCACTCTAAATTATCAAGCACATTTCGGCATTGGCAAAAAATATGATTTCATCACGGTAAACTAAAGATTTAGCTTATTTATAACTTCTCCGATTCCTCTCAATAAATCAACCATAAAGACAAACATCTTATAGGGAAAGCAGAACAACAAGAGATTTGAAGCAAGCATTAACAAAAACTTATGAATCAAGAGCCCAACTTTGCATTTGAAGGAAAAATGACAGAGAAACGGATGGATTACCTGTGAGGGAAGGTCAAGTATTTGGTCATGGGCACCGACACGATGTTCCTACGGGCGTTCCCTGCGGACTTGGCGATAGCGTCGACCACCTCCTTGGCCTTCCCGACCCCGACGCCAACCTGCCCCTTCTTGTCCCCCACCACCACGATGGCACGAAAAGAAAGCTTCTTGCCGCCCTTGACGACCTTGGTGACCCTCCTCACCTGGACGACCCGCTCCTCGAACCCATCGTTGGGCCTGTCCCGCTTCTTCCGGCCGAGGAGGCCGCTGGATTTCTTGACCTTTCCGTCCATGACGTAGATGTCGTTCCCGAGCACGGACTCGCCGCTGTAGGCGGCGCCGTAGATCTCCTCGTAGGCGGCGGCGACCTCCTCCTCGGACTCGGGGGGAAGCTCGTCGAAGGAGGGTGGGGCAACGTAGCCTTCCGGCGGGGCCGGGGGGTCGAAGGGGATGTCGTCGTTGGGGTCGACGTTGTCGAAGAAGGAGGTGTCGATGTCGGCCGTGGCGGCCAATTTGGGGAGGGTTCGGGCGCGGAAGGAGGAGGAGGAAGGGAGCAGGGTGGCACAGAGGGGCTTGAGGCAGAGGCCGCCGCGGTGAAGAGGAGGGTGGAGGGAGAGGGAGGAGAGAGCGGCGGTGATGGCCGCTGTCGCTAAAGCCATCCTCTCGCTGCTGTTTTGGCTTCGAAGGTGTGAGAGTGAGGGAGGGATTCAAAGGCTTATCTCTATTGCTGAGTAGGAACCAAATTGGGGCCCACACTGTGAATCATTTTGATGTTGGGACCCACATTATATTTTTTGGATTTTAAGTAATTATGGAAGAAATTTTTTTTTAGGTTTTTATTATGACTTGATAAAGTCTCGGCAGAATTACTTATTATATGTACAGTTAAATGATCGAAGGTTAGATATATAGGCTATGATTAGTCTCAAATACGACATTTATATGCGTTTACATGCAATTAAAAAAGTAATTGAAGTACTAACTTGATGCAACATATATCGTCCGAAGATAAAATCTGCAATTAGACATAATATCTACCTGTCATATAATTATATCAATTTTATATTATGTTCCTTTACGGCTTAATATTTGTAATGTGCATCAATTTTTGTTGATCACGTATATATGTTCAACATAATTATGCCAATTTTAATTTTAACCTAGTTTGATTTTATAATTTTCTCTATAAATATAGGTAGAAAGTGTTGAACAACATTAATTAAAAAAAAGTTTATATACAAATAAATATAAGTCGATCGTAACACATAACGAAATTAAATGAAAATCACAATCAAATAGGATACCAAGATTTCGTGTAAAACCCGTCCAACGTGAAAGATAAAAACCACGAGGCAAGTAAGGGAAAATCTACTATAAAAATAATGAATGTACAAATCTCAAAATCTTTTGCCCAAAACCCAAGCAACAATCACAAAAAAATAATTAGGATACAAGGATTATGCTACTGTGCACAATATCTAAAATCTCCTGAAGTGATCATAGTAAAAATTTACTATAAATCTGATCTAACCTGAGATGAGAACACTACATGGATGATTAAAAACAACATTTGCGTTATCCTTATCTTTTTCCCTTTCTTTTTTCTCTTATTTTTTTGCCCTCAACTATCATTGTTGCTTCTCTCTTTTTCATAACCACTAATACCCCCTTGTTCTTCCCTAACTGAGTTAGGGTTTAGATTAAATGAGAACGGAGAAGTCTAAAGTGGGATGTGGATAATTAAAACTCACGATGGGTTGAATAATTGGTCATCTACCCAACAACCTTCCCCTTCAGCCCACAAGGGAGGTTGTCTCATGATTCCTCAATGTGAAGCCATGTCGATCAGCTATCAGCATATCTCCTGTCTTTCTTTTAGTAAGATCTTTGTTAATATGTTTGCTTTGTTGTCATTTGTGTGAATTTTCTAAAATTGCAACTGTTTTTCTTCAAGTATATTTCGAATCTAGTGATATCTAACATTTATTTGCTTTGACTTGGAATAAAAAGTTGGATTTTTACAAAAATGGATGGCGCTATGGCTGTCACAATACACCACATAGTTTTCTTGTTTCAGCCTCAATTCTTATAAGAATTCTTTTATCTATAATATTTCTTTGCAAACCTTTATAGCAGTGATATATTCTTCCTCTGTAGTGGAGAGAGCAATGCACATTTGTAATCTAGATTGTCGTGACAAAACTCCCCTTGCAAAAGTGAGTACAAAACCCGTCAACATATGTGCATTTGTGTAACCCGTCAACATATGTGGTCCACCTCCAAAGCTTAAACAAATATTAGAACCTTTCTAGTATCTTCTCGATGTATTTCTCTTGTGACAATCAAATCTTTTTTTTTTCTATAACAAAAAATATGCATGCCTAATATTTGCTTTGCTAGCCTCATGTCCTTCATTGTAAAGGACTAACTCAGTTCCTTCTTTAACTTGTCAATTATAGATATATCTTTCTCAAAGATAAACATGTCATCAACATAAAATAAGAGAATAATAAAATCTTCACCAAACCGTTTGATGTATACATAATAATTTGAAGTCACTCTTTTGTATTCATTTTCAATTATAAATGAATCAAACTTTCTGTATCATTGTCTTGAAACTTACTTCAACCCATACAAACTCTTTCTTAACTTGTAAACAAAATTTTTTTACCTTTGACTTTGAAGCCTTTTAGTTACTCCATATAAATTTATTCCTCTAAATTACCATAAAGGCAAGTCGTCTTCATATCCAACTACTCAACCTCCAAGTCCAAGCTAACAGTAATGCCAAGAGCTACATGAATAGAAGATATTTTAGCAAAAGGAGAAAAAATCTCTTCAAAGTCAGTACATTTCCTTTGACCAAAGCCTTCAAGAATAATATTCTTGAGTCTTCAACCTGAAAACTCACTTGTTCTTCAAGACCTTTATTCTCTTTTGTAGTTGTACCAAATCATATGTGTGGTCCTTCTACAGAGCATCCATATCTTCCTGTATAGCAACTAACCATTTCTTTTTCTACTCACTTTCAACTGCTTCCTAGTAACTCTTTGGTTCACCTGTATTAGTAAGCATCACATACTCATCTGTAGAGTATCTTCTGGAAGATTGATGTTGTTTAGAAGATCTTTTTCAATTGAGGTTCTGTGGAAATTGCTCCCTAACTTCTTCTTACTCAACATGTCCTACATGTAGATCAACATCGGGCTCGACACCATCTTCCTACACATCTCTCTCATCACCCTGATATACTAGAGGAGTAATTGGGTCATAATATACTAATCCTTCTGTAGAAGTCTCGGTTGATGTCTCCTTTTTTAAATCCTCAAAGGTTTAATCCTTAAAAAAGATCATGTCTCTACTTTTAAATACCTTTTGTTTTTCTAGATCCCAAAGCCTATAACCAAACTGATCATATAAGTAGCCAAGAAAAATACATTATTTTGTCTTACTATTCAGCTTGGACCTCTTATTATTTGAAATATGTATAAATGTATGACAACTAAATACTCTCAAATGCCTATAGAAACATCTTTCCCTAACCATACATACTCTACAACATCACTATCTAGGGTTGTATAGAGTGACAAGTTGATCACATCAACTACAGTTCTCAAAGCCTTATCTTAAAACTTTCTGGGTAACTTGACCTATGAAAGCATATATCTTATCTTTTCTATGATGGTGTACAGTTCATCCTCTTTGCAATTGCATTATACTGAGGTATACCAAGAACTATCATCTCATGTTGGATGTCATATGACCTACAATAACCATTAAACAATCTTATGTACTCACCACCTATGATCTTATGCATTTCAAGTACCTTTCTGTCTCCTTTTCAACTCTAGCATAAAACTCTTTGAAGACATTAATAACCTGATCTTTGGTCTTTATAGCATAGACCCAAACTTTCCTAGAAAAGTCATATATAAAAGTGACAAAATAAAGTGCACTACTAATACCGAGTGTTGAATATCATATTTTGATGATAAAATCAATTGATGAGTTTATGATCTAATCTGTGTTTTGAATGACACAAGACTAACTTCGATCAGAAAAGACAAATCGATTAAAGTAGGAGGAATCGAACATTGGGCCACAGTGAAACATGTTAGGAGATTGGATGTCAAGTCGAAGGATCGGTCGACATACCGACATAAGGACTTTGTGCCATGAGTTCGGGCATCGAGCCGAAGGATCGAACATTATGTCAAGGAGATCGAATGTTAGAGAGGTCAACATGCCAATTGGGCAATACACTGAAGTAGAGAATGATGTGCCAAAAGATCGGATGAAGCGTTAGATAAACCAATGACATATCGGACAACATATGATTCATGCTTATAATAATTTGTCTAGACCGAAATAGTTTAGGTCTAATTGAGTTAGTTTCGAGTGTAATCAGGTTAACTCAATTAGGGGCCCATTAGGCCAGAGTTGGGGCTATTTTGGGCTAAGATAAAGGCCCATTCAGTGACCCTTAGCTGGCCCAAGCGATGCCATCGCTTGAGGCTCGACCTCCCAAGCTGTCTAGGCGGTGGTACCACCCAGATATAGTTTTCCAAACTATGTCAACCAATGATACTACCAGACTATGTGGTGGTACTACCTAGTGTCAGTGTCAGACTTGGCGGTGGTACCACCTAGTGTCAGACTGATAGGTGGTGGTATTGCTAATTGTTAGTATAACAGACGATGGTACCATCAGTACCCCGAAATCTCGAAGATTTGAACTTTGACTCCAATTTTTGAAGTCATTTAGGGTCTATAAATATTCCATAAATTCCTGCTTGATAAACATATGAAAGTAGAATAAAAACTCTATGATTCTAAGGTTGTAATATCTTAAAGTGTAGAGTCCCTTCTCCCAGAGCTTAGTGATAGTCCTAAGGGATGTGTGTGAGGAAACACTTGTAAAAGAGGGGTATAAAAGTTCTCTCCTAAGCCTATAAAAAGGAGAAAGAGTTATAATTGTAGTTGATCTTCGTCCATTGGAAAAAAGATCGATAGTGGAAGTCGGTGGCCTCAAGTGAAGAGGAATCGGGAGTGGATGTAGGTCACGATGATCGAACCACTATAAATTCGGTGTACTATTTTCCTTTGCTAGTTACTTTTATTACTTACTTAGCTGCTCACTTCACTTTACATTTACTCTAAGTCAAACTCAAACACTTTCTGATATGGGCTTTATCGAAATGGTTTTTCTACATTGAATGAGTTTTCAAATCGACATAATTTTATGTAAGTACTAATTCAACCCCCCCCTCCCTCCCTCCCTCCCTCTTAGTGTCGATTTTAGTCCTAATAGTTGGTATCATAGTCACGTTTCTCTCCGTTGGTTTAACACCCAAGAGAGATAACTTTTTTCGATAATTTAGAGGGTAATTTTATCATTCATCCTCTTTTGTTCAAATAATTTAGTTGCTACACTTATTGAAAAACTTGAATCATAGTTTTTTTACTTTATATGTATTTGAATTTATGGAATATTATCGAAAGTAGTTTTCAAAAATCTTCTAATATATTGAACGAATGAAATGATTTGGAGAAGAAAACTTTTTTTTTTTATTGCTAAAGCGATGAACACTTTATTTTGTGCTCTAGATAAAAATAAATTCAATCAGGTTTCTATATGGGAAACTGCGTATGATATTTGGTATACACTCAAAATCACATATGAAGGTACAAGTAGAGTTAAAGAGTTTAAAGTCAATCTTTTGATGCATACTTTTAAATTAGTTCGAATAAAGCCAAGTGAAACTATTATTGACATATACACTTGTTTTACATATGTCGTCAATAGTTTAAAAGCTCTTGGTAAATATTTTTCTAATCTTAAACTTATAAATAAGATTATAAGATTCTTTCTAAAAAGTTGAGATTCAAAAGTAATGGCAATACAAGAAGCAAAGGATCTAAATAATTTTCCACTTGAAAAACTTATCGGGTTTTAATGACCTATAGAATAACTTGTATTGAACATGATTAACATAAGAACTACATTCCAAAGAACAGAAAGGATTTAGTACTTCGAACAATAGAAGACCACTCGAGCGAAAGCTAGTGATGATGATATAGAACTTTTGACAAAAAATTTAAAAAGTTCATGAAAAAGACTAATTATAAAAATGAAATTAAAAATAACATAACAATTTATTATAAATCAAAGAAGCTACCAAAGAAAAAGAAAGTATTCAATGTGATATGGGACAAATCGAGTACATCCGAAGATGAGGAGCAAACCAACAAATGTGAGGTGGCGAACTATGCCTTAAAAGTTCACTATAAATTTGATCTAAGACGAGAACAGTGCTTGGATGATTAGAATAACCTCTGCGTTGTCTTTGTCTTCTTCCTCGTTTTTTTTTTCTCTTATTTTTCTGCCCTTAACTATCATTGTGCTTCTCTCTTTTTCACAGCCACTTTGCCCACTTTTTCTTCCCCAATCGTCATACCACTTGTTAAAAGAGTTAGGGTTTAGATTAAATGAGAAGAGAGAAAGCTAAATTGGGCTATGGGTAATTAAAGCCCATTATAGGCTGAATAATGGGCCATCCGTGAACAACATTAATCTTGCATCTATATTCTTAAATTATTGATATTTGACTTTTTTTTTTTTTTAACTCTTTTTTTCCTCTAGGAAGATTAGAATCTTGCTGGTCGAAGCAATGTGTACTCTTAAAAAAATAAATAAAATAATCATTAAGAGAGATATTATTGTGAATGGTAAGAATTTTGAGTCTCAATAAGATTTTAACTAGTATTCATTAGATTTAAATTCTCTTATAGGTTAGGATTAGAATTTAGACTAAGGATCTAAATAGGAAGAAAAAATTATTAATAAATTAGGATTTATTTGTATAAAGACATCATGAGTCTTAAAATTTTAGAAAAGTGAAAAGACTTACAATGAATTTCTCTCTAGCGGATCTTGAAAAGGTTGAAAGGAGGTTTTTGGGATTTATGTGAAAATATCTATAAGAAATCTGGGGCTTTGATTTGGGTGAACTCAAGAAAAAATGATTTGTTACATTAATTTTTCTTATCTAGTGAAGAATTTGGTTTTGAAGTTCACATAGATTTTTTGATATTTTCTTTAATTGTTGATCTCTAGAGTTTATTTATTTTTAAAGTATTTTCTCAATGTTCATAATGTAAATTAATAAATATGCATGATCTATGCATTAAGCTTTAGAAGGAACGATACTAATAAATAATCTAACTAGTGATTTTATAATATGCAGACAAAGAAACAGCTTTATACTATGATCATAAATTGCAAATTGATGAGGTCAGATTTTGATCATCCATCATCCATGTAAAGTAAGATGGATGATATCGATCGGGTCTTTTTCATCAAGTTTGTTGACAAGAGCAATATTATTTCTTTAGCATCTTAGAACCAGAATTTAGACTCTACTAGCTAGTTGATGATATTTAGACTCTATTTAACTAAATCTACAAGTGCTAGTTATATGGATCTGGTATTTAATAATCATATATTTAGTTAAGTTAAAAGTATTATAATTTTTATTTATATTTTTTAATAAAATTCTTTAAGTCTTCCTTTATCTCTCCTAATCATTTCATCTTTTCTAACTAATATATATGTTAGTCTCGTGAGTATATTATCACGAGCTTAGATGGATTTGTCCAAGTCATGTAATACTTTTGTATATCCATCCGCAAGGGATCAACCTCCTTGTAAAAGAGAAAAGTGGTTAAAAAAAGCTTTATACTCGGGACCCGACAAACAAATATTTCAACCAACACTATATAGGTAATACAAAATACGAAGATAGATTTCACAAGCTTTAAATAGTAGTACAACAAAGGAACCAAAACGATCTAACTAGAAATACCCAAAAGTGCCCATATAATATTATTACAGAATGAGACAATGAACCAACCCTATATACCCAAATGCCCATATAGCATTGTGTCACCTGGGTAGCTATAGGGTGTTGAGATGATTGATATTTTGTATTGTTTTATCCACTCAAAAGATATTTAAAATGACTATTTGAATGGTCTTCTTTTAAATAGTTTTACTTGTACACGACGATCACAAATAGCTATGTGTACAAGTCTAAAATAATAAAAAATATCAACTAAAATGGAATTGTTAAATCGATTACGAGCCCGTCAATATAATTTTAAATGATTCTTTCTCATTTTATTATTTATTGAGGTGATACCTAATTGTTCACGAATAAAAATATTTTTAATTTTATCTTTCCTAATGACTCAATAGATCCACACCAATATTTTTATCTCAATAATATAAATCTTTTGTATATATTATTTCTTAATAGTCCAACATTTAAATTCATAAAATATTGATAGTCTAATAATTATATTATAATTTTTCTTAAAATTTTAAATATATTGACAATCATACAAATGCCCCTTACTAATTTATGACTCTAGTTTATACTATAAATAATATCTTCATCAATTTATTTATTTTATTATATGACTAAGTCTACAAAACAAAAAGGGAGATGAAAATTTCCTGATGATCCTCCACATGTATGAAATCTAAAGGTATTTCTCAATAACTAATGGATAGAGATGGAGAAGTGTCAATGTTTCTCTTACGATCATGGAGTTGTCATGTCCTATGGAGACGAGCCTTTACACTGAAAAAGGAACACTAAGATTATGATCTTTGTGTAATATACAACAATACTAGAGGATATTTTGTTGGCACAAATAATATTGATCTTATCATTTTGATTTACTAACGATGGAGTAAATCTATAATTTAAAAAAGCACATAGTTGCCTCTTTTGATGTCACCTCACAACGTTGGTTGTGAGATAAAGTTGCCAATGTCTAAGATGAGAGTATACACGATCTTATCGAGATGTCATAGTAGTCATAGTACTTCACATTCTACCCAAGGAAGATATCAGAGTTGAGTTACGATGAAGATATTGATGTGCTTTTGGATTGGCTTACCCACACATGTACATGGTTGGTGATAGATTGTATAATTGATAATTAGTATAAATTATTTTTGTTTTATAATTTTATTTGCCCATGTCCTTAAGGGGGCCTCACATCAGTAGATTTATTATGGGAAAAGATTTCTTCCGGCATCAATTTGAAGCATTGATTCATTCACGAGGAAATGATAATTAGATGAGAAAATATACTTCCTTCCGAGGAGACCACATATATATATAGTGTTAAAAATGTATATTCTTGGCTACGACACGCATATGTGGAGGTCCGGCATTGACCCACGTCAGCCCGGAAATTACGAGCCGTCACCGCTCACCACGTGTGCCCAGTGCCGCAAGCGGCGCTTCCGTCGCGCTCGACCTCCCCACCTGTCCTGCAAACATGGACACGGAGGCCTCCATCCGACGGCTGGGAAGCCCCCAGCGTGGCCGCGCCTCGAGCGTAGACCTGCCGGTCTCCTTCCGAGGTGGCTAGTCGAGCAACAGAGCTCGAGAGCGCGCTTCGAAGACGGTTGCCATGGCTTCGTCTTCGCCTCCTGCGTCGCCGCAGGAGCGACACGCAACTGGCTGCCGGATGGTGGAGATGGAGCTCGGCGCGGCGCGGGCCCTGGCGCACCTCGCAGGACTAGCGGGGGGCGGCGACGGCGACGGGAGTAGGTCCAGAGAGAGGAGCACAAGCGAGTCGCCTGTTAGAGCTCAGCAAAAGAGCTTCCATGGCGGTCGGGAGAGTTCAGCTTTAGGAGTAAGAAAGCGAACTCTGCTCGTCTCTTTGGCCCATATCAGGTGTTTGTCGTAGTGTGAGAACCTAACTTAGTCAATTCTAATGCAACATACTTGTCCCTTAATCTCAATGGTGGAATTGAGGCACCTGGGAGAGTTCATCTATTGGCTACTTCTTTCGATTTGAAACCAGAAAGAAAAAAATTGAGAAGCAATCTGAGATATGATGGCATTTAAGAGATGGAGAGGAGTGAAAGGAACAACACAAAGCTCTTGCTGTTGCTGTGCTATGCTGTAGGAGGCTAAAAAAGCTCCTCTTTTTTTCTCTTATTCATAGTCTTTTCATCATCAAATGTGTAAAGCGTTAGTTTTGCTGCTGAGATTGGCTTTAACTCGTAGGAGGAAGCTATCCATTCATGCAACTTGTAGATTCATCTACCCTACAGAAGCATGTTGAGTGTCAAAGTATGGTTGCTGTTGATGAACCCAAAAACAAAATATTGGATTATTACCTTGATTCGTTTGTTTCGAATTTGCACTTCATAAATATAAACAAGTGAGATCACATCTCTGTCAAAACAACATCATGTCAGTTTCTCCTCAGTCCCATCCATGCCTGTGCTACAGGATCCATGTTCGACCGCTGGTTGCGATGGTGGCCACACTGCTTCAGGCAATGGAGCGGAATACAGAGCACACACCGAGTTCCCCAGCAGTCAGCCTTCACTTCCTGGTAGGAGATGTAAACAGAATTTGACAGAGGTAACGATTTCGAACCTCATTTGCCGTGATCCTTCTTCGAGTGGAGGCTGAAATCTCTGTTTGCTGCAGGCTGAGAAGGAAGAAAGGAGATTGCGCAGGGTGTTAGCTAACAGGGAGTCTGCGAGGCAGACCATCCGTCGGCGTCAGGTGACGAGCATTAATTACTCCATCTCTCCTCACTGTATCATTCTTCTTTGTTGACTTTAGGCTCTCCGGGAGGAGTTGACCAGAAAAGTTGCTTACTTGTCCCTGGAGAATGAGAATATGAGGATGGTAAGCAACATTCCACCTCGTGAAGTTGTTTCCTCCCAAACTTTCAATAGCTCCCATTGATCCTTGGATTTGACTGTAGCAAAAGGATGTGGCCATGAAAGAGTACCTTTCACTCAAGGACACAAATGAACAACTGAAGGAGCAGGTTTGACCTCTGCGATCTCCTGGAACCAAGATGTGGTTGATGATACAGCTTGAGAAAAGTTTTCTGCTTGTGCAGATTGCCATGACAGTGAGGTCTGGGACGGAGAGCAGTGGGACTGCTGCAGGCAAAGAGATGGAGTCATCAACATGTTCTCCCGGGTTCTCCATGCACAAGCCTTTGACTTGTCCCGACACCATAGGTTTCTTCGAGCACAGTGGATCAGTGCGGCCTCTTTACGTGCCACCCTGTGTGTGGTACTATCCATCGCACCATGAAGTTTCTCATCCATTTGGAGACCAAGATGTTGCTGCATCCAGGGACAATGAAGCGAGAGTCTCTGTTCATGGCAGGGACGAGAAGGATCAATGCTTGATAGCAAGAGTTGGGAACGAAAAGGAAGATGCACTTGTCACCAAAAGAACCCACAAAGATGAGATGACGGTCAAGATGCCACCATCCACGTCAAAAGAGAAATCTGAGCTGCAGCGCGATGAAGGTTTGCCAGAGAAGCTGCAGGCTCGCTCTCCTGGCGAATCGTCGAGCACATCATCGGCTGCAGCTGCGGCGGCGGCGACGGAGGCAAGGAAGAGGAGGAAGCAACTCACGAAGTTGAAGCACAGCCATGGAAGCTGGGCTGGGAAGCACGGTTGAACAAGTTGCTTCTAATCTCAGCTACTGATGCCAGTTTTCCGTCTTCTTCCTCTGTAGGCGAGAAGTTGATGCGTGTCCAACTTGTGCTGCTCGTTGCAGTGATGATTGGAGTTCTTTTGCTGTCGCCTTCAAACACAGCATTAGAATCGAGAACTACGAGTTCAAAGCAAATCAAACTGGATAAAGCTTTGAAGTATTTACTCTTTCAAGTAATTGGACAAAAAGATGAGAGAAAAGAAACTGAGATAGAATATGGGGTTGGAAGTCTAAGCTTCGAATAAAATCAAACCTTGTCCTCCTGTACTAAATCGATCAGAGTTTGGTCATTCTTCTTATACAGGATGTGGCTACAGTTGACTTTTTCGTGGAGTCCATCGTAAAGATATCATGCCAAGTCCGAATTTGTGGACTTTGTTGCGGTCTAAATATTACATTTTATAATTTTAAAATTAAAATAAATTATATATATTTATATATATCGCTATAGGAGGAACGAGGAAATGTGGCCAATGACAGAGTTGGCATAAAATTGAAACATTGATATCACGTTGCTATTGAGTCGACATAGTAATATCGATATCGTATTGTTAATAACGTCTCGTAAATACGTCAAGACCACACGATCAATGCGTGACGCCCGATTTGTCAACACCACATGGTTGGTTGATGATTTAATTCCACAAGGTAAACGTGCTTCATTCACATGATAACGTATATCCGATTTCCATCCTGAAAAGTTGCTAATTTGCAGTGCACTAATACCAAACCATTGTTTTATTCCCTTGTTCATGCTGCCTTGGCCAATCACTTAACATGGAACCAACATTCTTAGAGCTATAAAAGTACTATTTCTTCGTTTATGTCAAATGCAGGCTTGCTGGACTTGCTTTTCATGTTTTCATCTAGCATTTTTACTGCAGATTCTGGGTGCTTAAGAAATTTTAATTTTAACATCTTATAGCCCGGCTGAAGGTGCTGATGTTTTGAGCATTTGTGACTGAAATTTCTACTCTCTGATTTCTGGTTCATCAACTTCCTTCCACTTTCCTTGAAGCACAGAAAATTTCAAATTGCAATATTGTTCTGTGCTTCATACTTTCTTTTGTTTTTCTGCAAAGGCTCTAAAACTTCAGTATGCATCTTTTTGGATATCTAGATAGACTGCAATATTCAAGAATGACTACTATTTGCTAAATGTTGCTTATATAAGCTAATTTCTGGCTAATTAACTATTGTCTGTTCTAGGCTAAGTTGAGCATTTAACGACTACTATCTATGCAATTACTGCATAGATAGTTAAATGCTATGAAGTTCTTTTCTTCTGCAGCTGATCAATGCTGTGAAGTTCTTGATCAGGGCATCACCTGTCGGGAGCATTTCAATTCCAGCAATCTTGAGACATTCCAACCTAGAAACAGGAGCCGAGCTAATCGAATTAAATTTTTTTTTAAAATAATTTCAGGTGTTTTATGGCTTAGGAATATTTTTCTAAGGCATTTATAATTTTTTTTTTTATAGTAGAGTTTTGCTCCTTTTCCATCCGTGGACGTAGGTCAATTGATCGAATTATATAAATCTGGTGTCCATGTCTCTTTTATTTTTCTGTTTTATTGTCTTTATTGGGTTGCCAAATTACCCTTTGGTAAATTTTCTAGGGCCAACTCTAACAATTTGGTATCAGTTCATGGTTTCAAGATCTTTTAGCAACGATGATAATAACAAAGATCGTTGAGATCGTTGTCGAGAATTTCGGCATGTGGCAGTTCAAGATGGAGGCCATTCTGATTCAAGACGGAGTTGATTTGGCACTATAGGGAGCTGAGAACATTCTAGATGATACGTCAAAGGAAGAACTTGCGGGTATGGATAAGAAGGCCCGATCAAGCATTATTCGAAATCTCTCTAACGAGGTTTTACGGGAGGTAGCTATGGAAACTACGGCTAAGAGCATGTGAGACAAGCTTAAAACCTTGTATATGAAGAGGATAGTGGAGAATCGTCTCTACTTAAAGTAGAGTTTGTATATACTTCGGATGACTGAAGGTACATCTATACTCTCACATCTTGATAAATTTGATTTCTTAGTTATAGATTTGGAGAATATAGATACGAAAATTGATGACGATGACAAGGCCCTGCTACTTTTGTGTTCTCTTCCCTAATCCACTATGATTTATGGAAAAGAAATAATTTCGTATCAGGAAATTAAATCTGCACTAAAATCTAAGGAGTAGATAGACAGAGATATCATTGGGGAAAGTAGAGGGAATCAGGCTGAGGGTCTGGTTGTCGGGGGGGTAGAACGGATAAAAGGAAATTTGACAATAGTAGATCTAAGTCTAGACATAGAAATTTGGAGTGCAAATATTGTCATAAAATGGGGCACATTAAAGTTGATTGCTTTAAATTAAAAAATAAATTAAATAAAAAGGAAAAAATTATTGAGAAATCTACTCAGTCCACTGAAGCTAGTGTAGCAGTTGATGAGAATGTTGAAAATATTTTCTTTCCTATTGATGATAGGACGATGTCTAAAAATGAATTGATTTTAGATTCAAGTTGTTTTTATCACATGTATCTCAATAGAGATTTGTTTTCCACGTATGAATCTTGTAATGGTGGAATTATTTTGATGGGCAATAATATCGCGTGTGATGTTGTTGGTAGAGGCACAATCCAAATTAAAATGCATGATGGTATTGTGAGGATGCTCACTAATGTTAGATATGTTCCTGATTTAAAAAATAATCTCATCTCTTTAGGCACCTTAGAGACTTTTGAGTGTAAATACACAGCTGAAGGTGGAGTTATGAAAGTTTCTAGAAGCGCCTTTGTTGTTATGAAAGCTTATAGGTATAGTAGATTGTATATTTTGCAGGGAACTATTGTCACAGGCTCGGTTGCAGTCTCATCATCATCATTATCTGATTCTGACATCACCAAATTATAGCATATGCGTTTGGGTTATATGAGCGAAAAATGTTTGAGCATATTGAGCAAAAAGGGTCTTCTTTGCGGATAAAGTACTGGGCCACTGGATTTCTGTGAACACTACATTTTTGGAAAGCAAAAAAGAGTCAGCTTCAATTCTCCGGCAGTTCACAAAATGAAAGGTACTCTTGACTATATTCTTTCATACCTTTGGCTCCAACTCGTGTTCAGACTAAGGGTAGTGCTAGGTATATGTTGACTTTCATTGATGATTATTCTAAGAAAGTTTGAGTTTATTTTCTGAAGCATAAAAATGATATTTTTCTAACCTTTAAGTAATAGAAGGCTTTGATTGAGAAGCAAATAGGTAAACAGATTAAGCGGCTTCGAACAGATAATGGCATGAAATTTTGTGAAGGTGACTTTGATGAATTCTGCAAAAATGAAGGAATTATTCGGCATTGCATTGTTAGGATGATGCCTCAGCAAAATGGTATGACTGAATATATGAACAGAACACTCTTAGAGAGAGTAAGGTGTATGATCTCAAATGTAGGATTGACAAAGGACTTTTGGGCAGAGGCGATCAATATGGCCTATTACATTGTCAACCGTGTTCCTTCTGCAGCACTTAATTTTAAAACTCCGGAGGAAGTTTGGTTAGGTACTCCTGCTGATTACTCTGATTTAAAAATTTTTGGGTGTCCAACATACATGCATGTAAATGAAGGAAAATTAGAGCCTCGAGCTAAAAAGTATATTTTCCTTGGGTATGCTTATGGGGTGAAAGGATATAGATTATGGTGTTCTGATCCCAAATCCCTAAAATTTGTAATCAGTAGTGATAGGGGTAAAAACAGATTTGACGTAACACACCGGATTTGACGTAATACATCACGACGTCAGCCCCCCCTGGACGGCACACTGCTCTAGGGGACGAGCATTAAACATCAACATAATGTGCACCCTCACTCACCGTACCCAGACGACCTCATCGTCTGACCCCGCACGACCGGCCGAGGCAAGGGAAGGCGTCGACTGAGGCTCGCCATACCCTGCGGTAGCTCGACCTTCCACGCAACGCCCACGACGACGACAGGCGCCATCGGAGGTACGACCCTGCCCCGGTAGGGTGGCACATCAGGTAACATCAAACTCACCTATAAATACTCCCAGGCCCCAAACGAACAAGGCAAGCACACAGAAGCACAACTTCACCCAAAAACCCCTCTCCCAATCACTGACTTGATCGTCGGAGGGGTCGGGACGAGCACCTCGGCCCGACCTTTGTGCAGGTACTCGACCGGAGCCGACCCAACCCGGCGTCGCGGAGCCTTCCAACCGGACCCCCTGCAATCGGCCACCACAAGACCCCGAGAGGAGTCACGCCTGATCTCAACCGTTCGGACCCCTGAACCAGCCGCGTTGTCTATTGTGGGAAACAACTTTAAGCCGTGGCCTTGGGGCCGACGTGGCTCGGTTCGGGTCCGAACGACAGGGATCTCCCTGGGGTGTTCCTCGAGCCTACTGGGGTGGTCGAGTGCGGTGGTCCGATCGGGACGATGTAGTCGTCTCCTCCGGGAAGGAACTCCTCGCCTGCACATCCGACGGGGACCTTCGGCTTCGCACCTGCACAAAGGTCGGGTCGAGGTGCTCGGCCCGACCCCTCCGACGATCAAGTCAGATGATAGTGGAGGGGGTTTCAGATAAAGAAATGTTTTTGTGTCCTTCCCTCTCTCTGATGAACGAGAGGATATTTATAGAGAAGCTTACTGCTTTCTGAGTTGCCCACTCTCCTCAGTGTACCATGCGTGTGTACGACGCAGGCGTCGAGCCTCAACTTCGTCGTGGGGAAGGGTCCCATCCCGCTTGAAGCGTAGCAGCTCCTGTACCCATGTGATTGGCGCACTACCGGGGGCCGTAGCTGCTACTTCGATGGCGCGGGCAGGAAGCTCCTCGACCTCCGGCCATGCTTCGCGGGTCGGCTTCGACGCCAGCTTAGCTAGTGCATCGGCTCGCTCGTTCTCCTCCCTCGGAACATTAGACAACGTAAAATAAGGGAACTTGGCAGTCAGGTCCCTTACCCGTGCTAGGTATTTCGCCATGGTTGGGTCTCGAGCCTCGTATCCACCGCTGAGCTACTCGGCCACAAGCTGTGAGTCAGTGAGGACGTGTATAGCAGCCACCTGCATCTCGAGGGCCAACCTCAGTCCCGCTAGGAGCGCCTCGTATTCTACTTCGTTGTTAGTGGCTTTAAACTCGAAGCGGAGGGAGCGCTCAAACGAGCGTCCGTCGGGGGCGAGCAGGACCAGCCCTGCGCCGACACCCTTCGAGCTAGCCGAGCCATCCACGTGAAGAATCCAAGCTTCGAGAGGTTGCTCGAGATCCCCGTCTGCCATCCACGTTAACTCCACGATGAAGTCGGCTACCGCCTGGGCCTTGATGGCGGTCCTGGGCACGCTAGTGGTGCGTGAGTAGGACATTGCCACGCCAGTGATGGCGGTCCTCGGGGACCTCGCTCATCAAGTCCAGTGGTGCGTGAGTAGGACACTGCCAACACGCAGGTGAGAAGGATCATGGTCGACACTGCCACGCCGTCGGCTTCATTGGTGCTCGTCGACTCCTCAGACCCATCTTGCTGATCCGGTCTCTGATTCTTCTCCGGGAGGGTAGGACCTGTGGGAGCTTTATCGGGAATGGCGGAGGCGTCGAGGAGAAGACCGAAGACTAAGATCATGTGCACCTTGGGCCTGGCTTCGAGGTCCGAGGAGATGATCGAGAGGTTTATGATGGCGGGGATGAATGTGGCCAGGTTCAACTTCTCCCACGGTTCCCACGCTTACCATTAGGAAACCCTAGACAAACTCCGCGCCGTGATGGACAAGACCGGAATCCTCTACGCTGTCATGCTCGATACGAAGGGCCCTGAGATCCGGACTGGGTTTTTGAAAGATGGCAAACCTATCCATCTACAAAAGGGCCAAGAAATCACTCTCACTACAGATTACAGCATAAAGGGTGATGAAAACATGATATCAATGAGCTACAAAAAGCTAGCAGAGGATTTGAAGCCAAACAGTGCCATTTTATGTGCTGACGGGACTATTACACTTACGGTGCTTGCTTCCGACAATGAGTCAGGACTAGTTCGCTGCCGTTACGAGAATTCTGCAGTCCTTGGTGAGAGGAAAAATGTCAATCTTCCCGGTGTTATCGTCGATCTTCCAACTCTAATAGAGAAGGACAAGGAGGATATCCTGAAATGGGGCATCCCAAACAAAATTGACATGATTGTCCTGTCCTTTTGATGAGGATAGTAATTATGATAAGACTCGACTGACGTCAGATGACGCCTCATGCATCGATCGACGCGACAGCACGTGATCAATGCAGATCGAAACGTCGATCGAGGCACATTAAACACCTTGCTCAAGCTTCGTTCTTCACGTCACGCCAACCCAAGCGTCAGACGCTATCAGCTTGCCCTCTGCAAGTGGGCAGCTCAGGAAGCAGTAAGCTTCTCTATAAATATCCTCTCGTTCTTCAAAGAGAGGGAAGGACACAAAAACATTTCTTTATCTGAAACCCCCTCCACTATCATCTGACTTGATCGTCGGAGGGGTCGGGCCGAGCACCTCGGCCCAACCTTTGTGCAGGTGTGAAGCCGAAGGTCCCCGTCGGACGCGCAGGCGAGGAGTTCCTTCCCGGAGGAGACGGCTACATCGTCCCGATCGAACCACCGCACTCGACCACCCTAGCGGGCTCGAGGAACGCCCCAGGGAGATCCCCGTCGTCCGGACCCGAACCGAGCCGCGTCGGCCCCGAGGCCACGGCTCAAAGTTGTTTCCCACAACAGAATGGCGCTAGAAGGAGGGCTCGTCCGAATGTCAAGCAATCAGCGAATCCACTTTGGCGAGCCCTCAGCCGTCGGGCTCCCCACCCCGGGGGAACACCCCCTGCATGACGAAACCCGGGACGAACGCCCGCAGCGACGTTGGAACGTTACTGGCAATTGTTCAATGACCCAGGCTTGTCACCTCCCGACGGCGCACCCGCCGGCCCATCGCCGGTGTCACCAGAGGCCTTTCACGACCTCGCTCATCAAGTCCGAGCTCTAAAAGCATGGTGCAGACTATCATCCCGATCGTCTCCCAGCGGACCACTCCGCATACGACTCGACCTTCGCAGCAACAGGAGACCCTCGTCCGGACTCACGCACCACTTCCCAAGCTCCCTGGCTCGCCTCGAAACTCGATGACCTGGCCCGGGAGCCGGGAGGCAGAAGACACGGCGAGCCGCCCCGAGCGCGAGGCTCCGTCCGCAGACTCTACAAATGTCCTGCGAGCTTAGTTGTGCCTTGTCAGTCAAAGACTCGACGAAGTACAACAGGAAGTTCGAAAGTCAAAAGGAGAGCTCGGGGTAGATGGTCAGCAAGGATCCCCGTTCACCCCCGAGATCCAAGATCAAGCGATCCCGTCACACTTTCGCCTCCCTTCGCTGGATGCGTATGACGGCGCCGCTGACCTAGCGGACCACGTGGTCGCTTTTCGCGCCCTGATGGCGCTGTACGGGACTTTCGACACCTTGATGTGTAGGGCATTTCCAACAACCCTGTGGGGGCCGGCCCGCGCGTGGTACAGTACCCTAAAGGTTGGGACCATCGCCTCCTTCGACCAACTCGCCACGGATTTCGAGCTTAGCTTCCTGGCTTACGCTCGACCAAAGCCGTCCGTGGCGTTGCTCCTCGGACTTAACCAAAGGGAGGACGAGCCCCTCTCCCTTTTTGTGAACCGCTTCACGACGCAAATTCGTGGGCTGTCAGATGCTCACCCCTCTCTGTTGATGCAGGCATTCATGACAGGCTTGCGGCCTTCCAGGTTCTTCTGGTCTCTCATGGAACGACCCTCCGTCGCGGTCCCCGAAATGCTTCAGCGCGCTAGTCAGTTCATCGCCGCGGAGACGTGGATGGCTGGGAAACGGGAGGAGCACAAAAAGGTCAAGTCGGAGCCGCCCCGACAGCAACAACCCGCTGCGTCCCGGCGTAAATTGGATAGATCCAACCCAAGGCCTCCTCTCCTCGCCTTGAATTCATCCCGAACAGAAATATTTCTCCATGAGAAGGGGAAGGGACTGCTCAAGGAGCCCCACCCAATGAGGAACCCGCAGGAGCTCGCAGACCGTTCAAAATATTGTCGCTTCCATCGGCAACATGGGCACGACACTGAATAGTGCCATGAGCTAAAAAGGCAAATCGAGGAGCTCATCCGCAGAGGGCATCTCGGCCACTACTTTCTGCCGGACAAAGAGCTATCACCTCGCCCGGAGGGCCCCGTCGAGCGACACATCGACGTAATCGCTGGCGGTCCCGCATCGGGGGGGGCGCTCCATGTCGGGAAGGAAGGCGTACGCCAGAGCCGCTCTAGACGTAACCCCTGGACACGAGCCCGAGCCCGAGATCACCTTCCCGACCGGGGTATCCGAGCGACCCGAACACAACGACGCCCTTGTGATATCGGCTACGGTGGCCAACGCGCAGGTGAGAAGGATCATGGTTGACTCTGGGAGCTCGGCCGATATACTCTACTTCGACACCTACCAGAAGCTCGGCTTGGCTAGGGAAAATATGAGGCCGATGTGTTCAGCGCTCACCGGATTCACTGGAGATTCAATATCACCCCTGGGGGCTATTACTCTGCCTTTGACCCTAGGGGCCACACCGAGGTCGAAGACGGTGATGACCACCTTTTTGGTGGTCGACCTTCCCACAGCTTACAACTCCATACTCGGTCGGCCGACCCTCAACAAGGTCAGGGTCGTCGTCTCGACCTACTACCAAACCATCAAGTTCCCGACTCACGCTGGGGTCGGTGAAGTTACCGGAAGCCCCCGAGAGTCCAGGTGGTGCTACTCGACCGCCGTTTCATTACACAAGAGGGCCAGGATCAAGCCGCCACTGGAAGATCCGCGAGAAACAAAACAGCCGACCCCTCATCCCGAGCCGAGGGGATCCACCGTTGATATACCGCTATAAGAAGCTCGGCCTGACCGGACGATCAAAGTTGGTTCGGAACTACCCGAACAGGAACGAGAGCAACTCATCGGTCTCCTGCGGGAAAATGCCGACATCTTCGCCTGGTCCCCATCTGACATGACGGGCGTCGATCCAGGGGTCGCACAGCACCATCTCAACATCCCACCTGGCGCTCACCCGGTGAAGCAAAGACCCAGGCGGCAGGCCCCTGACCGGCAACGCGCCATATGAGAGGAGGTGGGCCGTCTCTTAGCGGCTGGCTTCATAGAAGAAGCCAGATATCCCCAATGGCTGTCCAATGTAGTCCTCGTGAAAAAACACAATGGAAGCTGGAGGATGTGCGTTGACTACACTAGTCTCAATAATGCATGCCCAAGAGACTACTACCCCCTCCCGAGGATCGACCAACTGGTCGACGCAACGGCCGGACATGCACGCCTCTCTTTCATGGATGCCTATTCGGGATACAACCAGATCAGGATGGCACCTGAAGACAGAGAGCATACGACCTTCCTCACCGAGCAAGGGGTGTACTTCTATAAGGTCATGCCGTTCGGGTTGAAAAACGTCGGGGCCACATATCAAAGAACGGTGAATAGGATGTTCGCCCACCAGATCGGCAGGAACATGGAGGTTTACGTGGACGGCATGATCGTGGAAAGCCAAGAGGCCGGAGCGCACCTTGCCGACCTGACCGAGGCGTTCGCCACACTACGCAAGTTCGGTATGCGACTTAACCCCACAAAATGCGCCTTCGGCGTCACCTCCGGGAAGTTCCTCGGGTTCATCATACATGAAAGAGGAATTGACGCCAACCCGGAGAAAGTTCAGGCAATCATCGACATGCAGTCTCCCCGGACGATCAAAGATTTGCAACGACTTAACGGAAGGCTTGTCGCCTTGTCCTGCTTCCTCGCCCGGTCGGGTGATCGCTGCCTCCCCTTCTTCAGGGCGCTCAAAAACCCGAAAAACTTTCAGTGGACGACGGAGTGCGAGGAAGCTTTCAAAAAAACAAAGCAGCACCTGGCCAGCCTCCCCCGACTCGCCTCTGTTTCTCCTGAGGAAAAGCTGGGCCTCTACCTGGCAGCCTCCCCACATGCAGTCAGTTCCGTCCTGATCAAAGAAAGCTCCGGCGAGCAACTTCCGATCTAATACGTCAGCCATGTCCTGAACGGACCCGAGGAGCGCTACCCGCCAATAGAGAAACTCGCACTCACCCTGGTGCTGTCAGCTCGGAAGTTGCGCCCTTATTTTCAGGCCCACCCGGTGGAGGTCATCACCGACCAACCTCTTCGGCAGGTCTTATCTAAATTTGATGTTGCAGGATGACTTCTCAAATGGGCGGTGGAGCTCGGTGAACACGAGATAAGATACGTGCCCAGGACCGCCATCAAGGCCCAGGCGGTAGCCGACTTCATCGTGGAGTTAACGCGGATGGCAGACGGGGATCTCGAGCAACCTCCCGAAGCTTGGATTCTTCATGTGGATGGCTCGGCCAGCTCGAAGGGTGCCGGCGCAGGGCTGGTCCTGCTCGCCCCCGACGGACGCTCGTTTGAGCGCTCCCTCCACTTCGGGTTTAAAGCCACTAACAACGAAGCGGAATACGAGGCGCTCCTAGCGGGACTCAGGTTGGCCCTCGAGATGCAGGTGGCTGCTATACATGTCCTCACCGACTCGCAGCTTGTGGCTGAGCAGCTCAGCGGTGGATACGAGGCTCGGAACCCAACCATGGCGAAATACCTAGCACGGGTAAGGGACATGACTGCCAAGTTCCCTTATTTTACGTTGTCTAATGTTCCGAGGGAGGAGAACGAGCGAGCCGACGCGCTAGCTAAGCTGGCGTCGAAGCCAACCCGCGAAGCATGGCCGGAGGTCGAGGAGCTTCCTACCCGCGCCATCGAAGTAGCAGCTACGGCCCCCGGCAGTGCGCCAATCACATGGGTACAGGAGCTGCTACGCTTCAAGCGGGATGGGACCCTTCCCCACGACGAAGTTGTGGCTCGACGCCTACGTCGTACACATGCGTGGTACACTGAGGAGAGTGGGCGGCTTTACAGGCGGTCCTTCACCTACCCCCTCCTACGATGCTTGGAGCCCGACGAGGCCCAAGCGGTCCTGGCCGAGATCCATGAGGGAGTCTGCAGAGAACACATCGGCGGGCGAACCTTGCGCACAAAACACTCCGCCAAGGTTACTACTGGCCAACCATGTGCCGGGACGCGAAAGCTTTCGCGCAGTGGTGTGGTCCGTGCCAGGAACACTCTCGCGCACCCCGACAGCCCACGGTCCCACTCAGCCCCATCGCGTGCGCGTGGTCGTTCGCACAGTGGGGGTTGGACCTGCTCGGACCTTTCCCACCGGCTTCGGGGCAACGGAAGTACATCATCGTGGGAGTGGATTATTTCACAAAGTGGGTCGAGGCCGAGCCATTGGCGACAATCACGGAACACCAAATGGAGAAGTTCGTGTGGAGAAACCTAGTGACTCGGTTCGGGTTGCCCAAAACCATTATTACGGATAACGGACCCCAGTTCACCGGTAGAAGGTTCCGGGAGTTCTGTTCCAGTCATGGCATCCAGCTAAGGTTCAGCTCGGTGGCCCACCCTCAGACGAACGGGCTGGCAGAGGTAACCAATCGGTCCATCTTGGACGGACTTAAAAGAAGAGTGTCCGCAGCCCGATCGGCCTGGACCGACGAACTCCCTAGCGTCCTATGGTCACTGGGAACCACTCCCAAGACCGCGACTGGAGAGTCCCCGTATAGCCTGATGTTCGGAACCGAAGCTGTCTTGCCAGCCGAGGTGGCTATTGCCACCCTTCGGACAAGGAGCTATGACGAGGAAGTCTCGAACGAGTGACTTCGCGCCAGCCTCGACATGCTCGAGGAGCGACGCGCCGACGCACACCTGAAGGCCCTCTCTTACAAGAGAGCCGTCGCAAGGGTCTACAATAGAAAGGTACGACCCCGGCCGATTAAGTTAGGCGACTTGGTCCTGCGAAAGACCGAGGTCAGCGACCCGACCCGAGCAAGGGGGAAGCTAGCCCCCAAATGGGAAGGACCTTATCGGGTCGTTGAGATAATCCGACCGGGCACATACCGACTAGTTAGATTGGACGGTTCTTCCCTGCCAAGAACCTGGAACGTCCAAAACCTTAAGAAATTCTTTGTTTAAAGCAAAGGAAGTCATACAACCGTAAGGAATTTGTTTAGGGAGCTTGCCGACCAGCAGGAGCCAAATGCGTGGGAAATAGCCTTTTTTCATTTCAAAAAAACAAGCTTACAAGACTTGACCCCCACCTACAAAATCAGGCTGAACGCCTTAGAAAACAAAAAAACAAAATCCCCTTTTCACGGGGCGTCTAGTCGGTCGTCGAATGGGACCTCCTCGGGCATGTCTACCCTTTGATCCTCGGGGTAAGAAGTGAAGGGATTCTCCTCTACCTCAAGGTCGGGGTGACGAGCACGGAAACGGGACGTGGCAATCCGGTATCCATACTCAAAGGATACCCGCCCCGTCCGTGTGAGCCCAAGCTCGAATCCCTCGGACTTCTTATACGCCTCGAGGAGCTCTTTGTCCTTGATGAGTCGAAGGCAGGCCTCCTCCGCCAATGCTTCCGAGGCCGCTCTCGCTTCGGCCTTCGCCCCCTCCAGCTTCTTGCTGATGGCGCTCGTCTCCGACTTCAACAGGCGGAGCTCGACCCGCTCCAACCTTATTGTTTTTTGGAGCTCCTCGTTCGCTTTTTTCGAGGCCTCGAGCTCCGACGAGAGGCGAGCTGCCTCCGCCTTAGACTCTGCCGCGCGCCTCTCGGTGGCTGCCACGGCCTCCGGACCGGCCCCGACACGGACCTCCTCGACCTGGCGGTGGAGCTTGGCATTACGGTTGATAAGGCCCTCGATGATCCGCCCGGTGTCACGCACCCTATCCATCAGGGTCGTCGCATAATGAAGGATCTGCGAAAGGAAAGGACATGTTAAAAAGGGGCAGCGTCAGACGAACAAAACTAACTAAAGTAAGAAGGGAAGCACTTACCCAGATCAAAGATTAGGCGGACTTGTTAAGCAACGCCTCCGAGGGCAGGACGTATAAATCCCGAGCCATGTCGGGATGAAGCGCGCCTCGAAGGAACGTTGCGGTGGGGTCCCCTCCGGCCCACACCCTGTCCCCCCGGGACAAACCACCCCAGCGGGCGACCAGGGGGTTGATGGGCCTCCCGAGTGGAGCCTCCCCTACCAGCCGCGTCAGGAACGACTCCCCGTCCCCGGCTGGTAGTCGGCACAAGTTGCGTACGGAGGTCGGCCGCGGATCCTTCCCAGCCGCACGCCGACTAGGCCCAGCCTCGCCCCAACGGGGGCCCTCCTAAGCCCCCTTTGAAGGCGCCGCCTTTGCCTTCTTCCGAGGGCACCCGGCCTCGACCTCCAGTGGGGCATCCTTTGTGCCGGGCTGCGAGTTGGTCGTCAGCGCTGGAGGAGGGGCTTGCGAGTCGGTCGTCAGTGCTGGAGGAGGGGCTTGCGGCGTATCGTTTCCAAGGAGTGACCGAAGGTTCACCATTTCTGCAAAAGATGAGAAAAGCATCAGCACCAAGGATGAACCACGCAAATACCCGAACCAAACGTCGACTAACGTACCCAGAGGCATCGGGCTGAGACCCGCCTCGACCAGCCACTCCTCGGTCATGTTCCGGAGGGCCTGGGACCTGGGGAGAATCTCCCTGAGCCTCCCCAGGTCGAGGCGCTCCGCTTCGCCCAAACATGGGGTGGTGTTGTCGATCGCCCTCGCAGACCAACGAACTCCGAAACCCCAGTCCTATGCGCGGTTGACGTAAAAAAACCTCCCCTTCCACCCTTTATTATTAGAAGAAGCCCCTCCGACTCGGAAGCCCTTCCGGGCAGACAAAAAGTAACCCCCCGAACCCTTGGTAAGGCGATAACAGGAAAGAAAAAGGTTGAAGGTGGGGGCGATATTGGCGTAGTGGCATTCCCCAAGAATACCACCAAGTAATGCCAAAAGTTCGGCGTCACTTGAGATGGAAAAATCCGTCAGAAAGACAAGCAGGACACAATGAGGGGGTACAGGGGGAGGTGCAAACCCGCCTCCATGGCGTCTAGGGTTAAGGCGAAACCCTTCGGGACCGGGTCGTACGCCCGTTGTCCCGGTTCAGGCACGCCAAGAACATAGCCCCTCGGGATACCATAGCGCTCCCGGAGTCCGACCAGTGATGCCTCACTCACAGAGGAGTCCTGATCATGCGGCCACATCAATGCCTCAAGAGCCCGTGCTGCCTCCCCATCAGATGACTCAAGGGGCGGAGGAGGAATTCCCTCCCTAACTCCGGGGGAATGGATAGAAGAGGAGGAGGGAGAGGACACCATCCTAACTGACCTTAACGGGGGGGTGCTACGGGAGAGGAGAGCGACGCTGGAGGCGAGGAGGACGACCGAAAGAAAGACGGCGAGACCGGAAGGGAAAAACTCAGCAGCGAAAGATGGAGGTGAAATTGGGCGCCCGCTATTTAAAAGGGATGTCCCGCTAGAACTAGCGTCCCTTCACCTCATGAGAATGGGCAGCAGCCCACTCGCGCACGCGCGTAACTGTTGCGTCGCATCGGAAAATGCCCAAAGGTGCTCCGCCTTAATGAAGGCCTGACGTGGCGATCCCGCCAAAACGGCAGCATCCGGACGCCTTGATCCCGGCGCCCAAAGACGTGCGGCGGAAGCAATCAACTCCCCCTCAGGGGAGAAATTAAATGCGGTAGCTCTTTGATCCCCGCCGCCGTCGAACTGAAGGGAGCGCCACCCGAGACCACACCTACGCGGCCAGCCCGCCTACGTTGTGCTCCCCGGCCCTCGGCTGCAGGCCACTCAAGACCACACCTACGCGGCCAACCCGCCTGCATTGTGCTCCTCGGCCCTCGGTTGCACGTCGCCCGAGACCACACCTGCGCAGCCAGCCCGCCTGCGTTGTGCTTCTCGGCCCTCGGCAGCACGCCGTCCGAGACCACACCTACGCGGCCAGCCCACCTGCGTTGTGCTCCTCGGCCCTCGGCTGCACGCCACCCGAGACCACACCTGCGCGGCCAACCCGCCTGCGTTGTGCTCCTCGGCCCTCGGCTGCACGCCGCCCGAGACCACACTTGCGCGGCCAGCCCGCTTGCGTTGTGCTCCTCGGCCCTCGGCCACCCGAGACCACACCTGCGCGGCCAACCCGCCTGCGTTGTGCTCCTCGGCCCTCGGCTGCACGCCACCCGAGACCACACCTGTGTGGCCAGCTCGCCTGCGTTGTGCTCCTCGGCCCTCATTGGCTCCATCACCCCCGAGTCCAACCCCGATCGGCCGGCCCACATGCGCCGTGCCCCTCGGATCCGAGTGGTCAGCCCACTCGAGGTCAGAAGCCATGCATCGGACCCCCCCGCATGCAAAAACCGACGCATAGCTCCTTTCGGGGGGGGGGAATATGATAGGGGTAAAAACAGATTTGATGTAACACACCGGATTTGACGTAATACATCACGACGTCAGCCCCCCCCCCTTGGACGGCACACTGCTCCAGGGGGCGAGCATTAAACATCAACATAATGTGCACCCTCACTCACCGTACCCAGACGACCTCATCGTCTGACCCCGCACGACCGACCGAGGCAGGGGAAGGCGTCGATTGAGGCTCGCCATACCCTGCGGCAGCTCGGCCTTCCACGCAATGCCCACGACGACGACAGGCGCCATCGGAGGTACGGCCCTGCCCCGGCAGGGTGGCACTTCAGGTAACATTAAACTCACCTATAAATACTCCCAGGCCCCAAACGAACGAGGCAAGCACACAGAAGCACAACTTCACCCAAAAACTCCTCTCCCAATCACTGACTTGATCGTTGGAGGGGTCGGGACAAGCACCTCGGCCTGACCTTTGTGCAGGTACTCGACCGGAGCCGACCCAACCCGGCGTCGCGGAGCCTTCCAACTGGACCCCCTGCGATCGGCCGCCACAAGACCCCGAGAGGAGTCACGCCTGATCTCAACCGTTCGGACCCCTGAACCAGCCGCGTCGACCCCAAGGTCACGGCTAAAAAAGTTATTTACCATAACAAGTAGATATGTTACTTTTGATGAATTATCTATATTATCTTTCAAATCTACTAGTTGTACAAATGATAGTGCATAGAAGTAGGTGGAGCTTGAGATTGGTAGTTCTGATTCTTTTCAGTCAAAATCTTCTACTCAAAGAATGCCAGTAGATGGTCCCGAGTCTACTGATGAAGATGATCCAGAGGAAGACCAATATTTCATAGCGACCACGGAGAGATATTCAACCATCATAAAGATATGCAAATTTGGTTGCAGGTGCTTTGTCAGTTGTAGAAGAAACAAGTGAAGTTAGTGAGCCTACTACCTACTCAGATGCAGTTTCTTGTGATAATTCCACTAAGTGGTTGATTGCGATAAATGAAGAAATTGAATCTCTCCATCAGAATAGAACTTGGGATCTTGTGAAGCCGCCTTCGGGTAAGAAAATTGTTGGATGTAAATGGGTCTTCAAAGGAAGGAAGGTATTCCAGGGGTTGAAGATGCAAGGTACAAAGCACGATTGGTTGTAAAGGGCTATAGTTAGGTACATGGTGTTGATTTTAATGACGTATTTTCACTTGTTGTTAAACATAGCTCTATTCGTGTTTTGCTTGCTTTAGTTACCATGTATGATTTGGAATTGGAGCAACTTGATGTCAAGATAGCTTTCTTACATGGTGAACTTGAAGAACAAATTTACATGGAGCAACCTCATGGATTTGAAGTTGACGATAAGGAAAACCATGTTTGCTTGTTAAAGAAATCCTTATACGGATTGAAGTAGTCTCCAAGACAATGGTATAAGAGGTTTGATTCTTTTATATTAGGTCATGATTACACGAGGAGCATATATGATAGTTGTGTCTACTTCCGGAAGTTAACTGATGGCTCTTTTGTGTATTTGTTGCTTTATGTTGATGATATGCTTATTGCAGCTAAGAATTTATCAGAAATTCACACTTTGAAAATGCAGCTGAGTAGTGAATTTGAAATGAAAGATTTGGGAGCAGCTAAGAAAATTCTTGGCATAGAGATCAAAAGAGAACGAGGAGTTGAAAAATTATTTTTGACCCAAAAAAATTACCTCGAAAAAGTCTTAGAGAGGTTTGGCATAAAAAATGCTAAGCCAGTGAGTACTCCTCTTGCTAGCCATTTTCGGCTATCTACTGCTCAGTCACCACAGTCAGTTGAAGAGGAAGAATATATGGTGCAAGTTCCATATTCCTGTGCCATCGGTAGTATTATGTATACAATGGTTTGTACTCGTCTAGATATTTCACAAGTAGTCAGTGTGGTTAGCAGATATATGTTTCGCCCGGGTAAAATACATTGGTAGGCTGTGAAGTGGATTCTTAGATACTTACAAGGGACTTCAGATGCTTGTTTAGAGTTTGGTAAAAATCGTGACACTATGGTTGGTTTCATCAACTCTGATTATGTTGCGGATCTTGATAAACGAAGATCTTTGACAGGCTATGTTTTTTACATTGGCGGTTGTGCAGTTAATTGGAAAGCTTCCTTACAACCTGTCATGGCTTTATGGACTACAGAGACAGAATATATGACAGTGATAGAGGCGATCAAAGAAGTTTTATGGTTAAGAGGTTTGTTCAGCGAATTATGTCTGCATCAAGGTGTTACTACAATTTACTGTGATAGTCAAAGAGCTATTCATTTGACTAAAGACCAGATGCATCATGAGAGGACAAAACACATCGATGTGAAGTTTCATTTTATTCGGGATACCATTACTGAGGGAAAGGTCCTTGTTCAAAAAATGCATACAAAAGATAATCCAACTGATATGCTTATGAAGCCTCTTCCGGTTTACAAGTTCAAGTAGTGCTTGGACTTGGTTAGTGTTTATTGTTGATGTTTGCCCGTTGGGGCTTTTGTGAAAAGGTGGAGCAAATTTTATTAATTGTCAATATTAGGACATGCTAAGGTAGAGATTTGTTAGTTTGGTAAGTCCCACATAATCCCATATCAGGAAAATCAAACTTGTTATCTCCTATTGCAACTATAAATAAGGGTCTGGGCTTTGAAGTCAGACACACCATAAGAAAAATCTAATTATTTATTTTAGATTTAATTTCTATTAAGTCCACACTTAGTTAAAATAATTTAGGTTTATAGTTTGAGCTTTTCTTGTTTAGTAGTTTCAGATATTTTATGGTCTAGGATCATTTTCCTAAAGCATTTGTAATTGTTCATTTTATAGTATAGTTTTACTTCTCCGTCCGTGGATATAGGTCAAGTCAATTGATCGAACCATGTAAATCTGGTGTCCTTGTCTCTTTTATTTTTCTACTTTATTATCTTTATTGGGTTGTGAAATTATCCTTCGGTAAATTTTCTGAGCTAGCTCTCAGATTGTCTAAGTGTACATGCGAGAATGACCCTTTCGTTTTAAGGTTCCTAACAAAATGATCCTTATTTGAGATGTTAGGCAAGTCACATCTTTGTGTTTTTATTTTTAATTTTAAACCAGAGATTCGATTTCTCTATTTTGTAAATTAAGAATTTTGATATCAAACAGTGTTGGCAGAACAACGGATAGTTTCACTTCATGAGAAAGTTTGCCCTGAGTATGTTGAATTAGACAATTAGGTTAAGAGTACTTACTACATATATCTCACACGAGTTGAAAATAATGAAGATGGTCTTTTAACCTCCAAAAAGTTACAAGTAAACTCACAAGCAAATCAATTTTTTTATAATTACAGTTCAGAAGTAATTAAATCAAAACCAATTGCATGACAAAATTGCCAAATGAACAAAAATAGCAATAGATACAAAGCGAGTAAAGACTTATTATCAAGGTTTGATACATAGATTTGTATATAAGAATACGATTGATATATCACAATCAACTTTAACTTAAATGTCATTTAAGGGTCAGTGGTTCAAGCTTAACAAAATTAATAGATTAATTATCTCATCAAATCAGATCATAATAATTATTATCAAAATGGACCTAGTATTAATGTATGGTAAGAGGTGAGTAAGAAAAGGATAATAATTAGTATCAAAATAAAATATGAATAGAGAATTCAAGTATAAAAATATTATCCATGAATAAGGTCAGAGGGCTTATATTTGTTTACCACGGTTCTTCGATCAATGGATTTATTTATAAGGGTATGATAGATATATCACTACTAATTTTAACTTAAATATTTTGAGTTGATTATTTAAATTCAACAAAGTTAATGAGTCAATTATCTCATCAGATTGGGTCATAATAATTATTATTAAAGTAAACATAGTATTAAGGTATGATAAGAGGTGAGTAGGAAAGGGATAACAATTGGTATTAAAGTGGAGTAAGATGAGAGAACTAAAGTATAAAAAGGCTATCGGTGAATAAGGTCAAAAGGTATTAGGGCATGGTGACAGATTTGAGTAAGAAAATATTATATGTAGATAGGGTCAAATAAATATTGAGATATGATGAGAGACTTGAGTACAAAAGAGCTACTGGGACTAGAGCACATGTCACGATGCAGAGTCAACTATACCTCATATGTAACATTACATAGATTTACTTACAATTATCATGGAGTAGGCTATGCCTCACAAATGCTATAACCTAGATTTGCTTATAAACAACATCTTATTAATGTATTGCTAACGTTGGTTTAAGTTATTTGGGCTAGTGATTTCATAATCAACGAAACACTAACATTATATACAATAAGGGAAAGTTATTTTTTTGAAAAAAGATAATTTATTATGAAAAATCTAAAATATTGGACTTTTATCATATGGTGCCCCCATAATTGGTTTTTACCGAGAGATGTTTTTTTTTAAAAAAAAAATGATAATACCCTTGAATCAGATTGTTTCAAGCTACAAATCCAGTGTTAATTCAAACTCGTTTGGGCATCATAATTTGGGTTAAGTCGATTTGGATCAGATCGAATTAGGTCTGGTCATACTCAATCGGGTTAATCTTTATTGAATATGTGAACAAGTGTAACCTGAGTGTAATACAGAGTACGACTCGAATGTATCTAACATATTTTCATCAAATAAAATCAAACTTCTTTAGAACTACTGTCATATGATTCTAAAGTATTTAATATTAATTTTACTAACTTTTATTATTTTAGTATAAATAAATTTTTAAATAATATATTTTTTGATTGAAACAGTCATCTCACTAAATTTATCCAAGCTTCTTCAGAATTACTAGAATGAGATGATAATATGTTTAGTATTATTTTTTATTTTTATAAATTTAGGATGATTAACTTTTGAAATAAGATATTTTTAGGTTGAATATATGATAGAGTGTAATACTAGTGTAAATCGAGTGTAACTCTTTGAATTTTTATTAAACCTATCCAAACTTCTAAATTACTGAGGTGAGATGTTGATATATTATATTTTATTTTTTATAAATTTAGGATGATTAATTTTTAGATAATATATTTTTGTGTTGAATATATGGTCAAGTATAACTTAAGTGTAATTCATGCTAATTTTCATCAAACCAATCATAACTTCTCTAGAACAACTAACATGTGATTGTAAAATATATAACATCATTTTTTTATTTTTTATAATTTTAGAATGATTAAGTTTCCAAATAAAGTATTTTTAGGTTAAATATATAATCGAATATAGCTCGAGTTAATTTCCAATAAACTAATCTAAACTTTTCTAGAACTACTAACACATTACTATATGATATTTAGCATCACTTTTTTTATTTTTTTAAATTTAGAATGATTAAAATTTTTAAATAGAGTATTAGTTTCTAGATGGTCCACTACTAGTATAGTATCATTGTAATTAAATCAAATAGTGAAGTTATAAATTAATTTTTTTTTTACTTGCCATTATACTTTAGGAAATCTTAATTTATTTTCTTGTTTGCTATTACGAATTAGGAAATAACTATTAAGCATTTCAAATAGGGTGATATCATATTTGTTAGTATATTAAATAGAAATAATTTATATTAAATAAATATAAAAATTAAAATAAATTTTCTTTAATGGAGGCTCACCTCCTCCTATTTAAGGGGAGGGATTTCTCTCCTTTGTTCCTTACCTAGTCGAGCCCAACAGCGAGAGGAACGAGGAGTTATACCCAACTAATGAGAGGTAGGTTTCGCTACCTTTCTTGAAAATAAAAGTTCTAGTTTTTATTTTGATTCTTTAAATATTGAAAGTTTTGTAGTTTAAAAATAATTATCAATTCTTTAAATGTCAAAATTTTTATTGTTGTATTAAAATATATTAGCTGGAGTTTTTTTTATAATGTTTTTTGACGCCTACTTAAGGTTTTTATTTTTAGATTTAAACATATTAAAAATTTTATATGTTTTATGTATTAAATATATGATATTTCCTTGCATTACAACTTATCTTTAATCTTATCTGGATTAGAATTTTTATTAGATTAAAATATGTTTACCATAGATAGATTTGTTTATAAGAATACGATTAATATATCATAACCAACTTTAACTTAAATGTCATTATGATGAGAGAGTTCAAGTATAAAAATACTAAAAATACTAAGGTCAAAGGGCTTATCTTTGTTTACCACAATTCGATCAATGGATTTATTTATAAGGGTATGATATATATATATATATATATATATCACTGCTAATTTTAACTTAGATATTTTGTGCTAGTTATTCAAATTCAACAAAGTTAATGAGTGAATTATCTCATCATCATAATAATTATTATCAAAGTAAACATAGCATTAAGGTATGATAAGAGGTGAATAGGAAAAATATAACAATTGGTATCAAAGTAGAGCACGACAAGATAGTGAGAGATTTGAGTAAGAAAATACTATATGTAAATAGGGCCAAAGAGATATTGGGACATGGTAAGAGACTTAGTACAAAAAGTGCTACTCCACACGACTAGAGCACATGTCACGATGAGTCAACTATGCCTCACGCGTAACATTATATAGATTTGCTTACAATTATCGTGGAGTAGGCTATGCCTCATATATATACTACAACCTAGATTTGCTTATAAATAACATCTTATTAATGTATTGCTAATGTTGGTTTAAGCTATTTGGGCTAGTGATTTCATACTCAACGAAACACTAACATTATATACTAACATTACATACAATAAGGGTAAGTTAATTTTTTTTTAAAGGATAATCTATGAAGAAAAACCTATAATATTAGACTTTTTTCTTAATTTTTTTTTTTAATAATACCCTTGAATTGGATTGTTTCAAGCTACAAATCCATGAGCTAATTCAAACCCATTTAGGTATCATGGTTTGGGTTAAGTCGATTTGGATTAGATCGAATCAGATCTAGTCACAATCAATCAGGTCAAACTTTATTGAATATGTGAACAAGTGTAACCTAAGTGTAATACGAGTATGACTCTGAGTGTAACTAAGATATTTTCATCAAATAAATTTAAACTTCTTTAGAACTACTGTCATATGATTCTAAAAGTATTTAATATTATTTTTACTAACTTTTATGATTTTAGTATAAATAAATTTTTAAATAATACATTTTTTGATTGAAACAGTAATCTCACTAAATTTATTCAAGCTTCTTCGGAATTACTAGAATGAGATGATAATATGTTTAGTATTATTTTTTATTTTTATAAATTTAGGATGATTAACTTTTGAAATAAGATATTTTTAGGTTGAATATATGATAGAGTGTAATATGAGTGTAAATTGAGTGTAACTCTTTAAATTTTTATTAAACCTATCCAAACTTCTTCTAAATTTATTTTTTTATAAATTTAGGATGATTAATTTTTAGATAATATATTTTTGTGTTCAATATATGATCGAGTATAACTCATTCGTAATTCAAGCTAATTTTCATCAAACCAATCCAAACTTCTCTAGAACTACTAACATGTGATTATAAAATATATAACATCATTTTTATATTTTTTATGATTTTAGAATGATTAAGTTTCCAAATAGAGTATTTTTAGGTTAAATATATAATCGAATATAACTCGAGTTAATTTCCAATAAACTAATCTAAACTTTTCTAGAGCTAACATTATTATTTAGCACCACTTTTTTTTTTTTTTTTAATTTAGAATGATTAAAAATTTTAAATATGGTATTAGTCTCTAGATGGTCCACTATAACTTTAGATAGTACCATTGCCCTTCGGATGTACACCAATAGATGTATAGGCGATAGTATCGACTATGGTACCACCATTCTATCACGGACTTAGTTGGTTTTGCCTAAGTCGTGTGGTACCCTTGCGTGTCCATCCGCAAAGGTCAGCCTCTCTGAAACCTCCCATAGTCCCTTAAGATCTACGAAAGAGAAAACGGGTTAGAGAAAACGCCTCACTCGGGATCCATAAGCAAATATTTCAGGAAACACTTCATAGCCAATACAAATTACAAATAGACTTTACAAGCTCTGAATGGTTGCACAACAAATGGTCAAAATGTTCCACTACAAACCGAATATCTCTCACAAGTGTCTATATGATACAACCATTATTTATAAGCCTAAGAAGGCCACCAAACCCAACTAAAATGAGGCTATTAAGCCTTCGACCATCCCTCTACATATTGTGCAAAGCATGAATAAATCAAAAGACATGGACATACATAAGTATTACATTAAACATCTTGTTTAGAACTTTGACCATGACATTCTCCCCCACTTATTCCTTCGATGTCCTCGTCGAACCCTTTGCTGACATTGTAACTCCTCGTCTTTGTTGAGTCTTCAATCTTCTGCTCCAATTGTATTATGCCTCTTGGCTCCCAACTGCTTTCCGTTGCTGTTGTTGAGTAGTTGAACTTTTGATCTACTATGCTGCTTCAACTCACCAGTAACTCTAACTCTAGTGTGGAGTTGGCTGAGTTATGTTGATCCCTGTTGGTTCCTATGGATTCTCCAAATGAAGGAAAAAATCATCCTTACTATGTACCAGTCTCTCAAATGTCTCATGCTGCTTGAACTAGGTGGATGCTTGTTGGAGCTTTAACGAGCATCGCTTCGTAAACTTTTGAAGTTTTAGGTCATTCCTCCACAATATTTGTCCATCAACTCTTCTTTCACTTAGTTGTCACTTCCAAGTAAATTCGTATCACTTTCGCTTTCGATTGGCATTTTGTTGGGAAATGAAGTGGATAATCTACTCTTAGTAGCACTAATCACCATTGGTGAGGATTTGACAACTATTATCTTCCATTATCTTCGAAGGGTCTTTGAACCTGTGTAGAGCTCCTCTACTGGATAGATAAGAGAATTGGGGTACTCGGTTTCGCCCATTCTCTTAAGAGTTGAGAAGACAATGGTTACTTGACTTCGCCCGCCTCCTCAAGGGTTGTATTCCATGCATCGAGCTGGTTACTGACCTTCACGTACTCTTTGCTCACACTTCTGAAGCACTCAAAGTGTTTGCACTCTTTGCATTGAGTTAGCTATTGTGATTCACCTTCTCAATGCCATCGAACTTTTGGAATGTAGGAAGTTTTCACCCCAACTTAGAGTAAGTCCCTAATAGTTTTGGTCGTCTCTAGGATTGTACCATCTTTTCCATCAACCTTGTCGCCTACTCCACTAAGTAGCAAAGGTACAACACCACGTACTGGCTATTTCGTTCCTTGGTCGTGCATGCTAGTCATAGGTGCCCAGCAAGCCAATCACGTGAGTGATGGCACGTGTGACTTGATACAAAATCTTTTTGCTTATTATATTTTGGCGTATATCACTTTATAACTATTGCATAAATGCATATATATATTGTGATGTCCTTGGATTTGTGCAATGGGAATCGGATCGTGATGAGATCACGATAATGAGATCGATTCACTTTTAAACACATATCCTAAATAATCTCGGTCATAGGTTACTCGAAAAGGACATCGTGATAACCGGATAGACTGGTGTGCTGTATACCCATCCATATGATGGATGCAGCTGGTCTCATAGCTGCTCGTGTAGGGACACTAGGGATACAGTACAGGTGCTCATTGGAGAATGAGTCCACTGATTGATCCGCTTATGGAATGCTGGATGGTTGATGATGCCTTATTGTCAGACAGCGATTCCGTAGTCCTAGTGGTGTATCTGGTCCTTAGACTTGAGACACCAAGGATGTCCTGTATGAGTGCTCCACTCTTTGATACCAGACTTATAGGTTTGGCTGTCCCAGATCTAGTACAGCTGGTCATTGGGAGTGGTAGTCGACCTTACGAGGGCTATTGAGTGTCGACAGAGGATCATCCACTCTCGGCGTCATGAGAGGAATATCCCATGTGTTCTTGCTCAGACAAATCCCTGGCCAGGGTCATTCGGGTTGAGAGAGAAAGAGTTCTCCGGGAGAATCCGATTAGAGCGAGACTTGAGTAGAAACCGTATGGGTCTGACAGCACCATGCTCGATATACGGTCTCTAGGATATTAGATGGATGAGGGACTATAGGTACATGGTAATTGAGGACAGACAGGTCCAATGGATTGGATTCCCCTGTATCGTCTAGGGACTATGGCGTAGTGGCCTAGTACGTCCGTAGTCGATGAGTCGAGTGAATTATTACAGAGATAATAATTCACTAAGTTAGAAGGAGTTTTGACAGGTATGACTCACGGCCAGCTCGATATTGGGCCTAGAGGGTCACACACATATGGTAGGCATTGCGATGAGTAGAGGTTCGGATATGAGATATCCGACGGAGCCCTTGTCTTATTGGATGCAGATCCAATACCCACTAGGGAAGGACCCATTAGGGTTTGACACGGGATCTCTATAAATAGGAGGGATTCACAGCCTCATAGGCTAGAGTCTTTGCTTGCCTTTCCTATTCTCCTCTCCCTCTCCTCCTCAGAGTAGGCCTGGAGTTTTGAGGAGCGTCGTCGCAACCCTGCTGTGTGGATCACCGCTAGAGAGGAGGACGCTTGACCTCCTTCACCCTCTCCTAAGGATCTGCAAGGAAACAAGGATATACGATCTCCCTAGGTAACACAATCTCTATATGCAGTTTTGTGTTTTGCGGATTTTTGCGCACCAATCTTCGCACGAGGACGAACATCTTTTTGGGAATCGGGGATTTTTGTTTTCTTGTTCTTTCGCTGCGCATATGATGTCGCCCCCCATGATTTCCCAACAGTGGTATCAGAGCTAGGTTGTTCGTGCGAATGATTGGTTTTGAACTGCGTGTGTTTTGTTTAGGAAGAATATTGACGTCAAAATCGTTGATGCAAAAGCGAGGAAGGGCAGCAACAGTTGCTGCCCTCGATCTGCATGCTTGCAGCCACCTGCAGCAGCAGCCGCAGCCAGGCAGCACAGCGCCGGCGCATGCGCAAGCGCTGTGCCTGCAGCAGCCGGCCGACGGTCTGCTTGCAGCAGGCTTGCTGCTGGCGGGGATGGCAGCCCACGGGCAGAGGCGTCGCAGGGCAGCGGTGCCTGCCGCCGCTGCTCCCGCGGGCGAAACCCCCCTATAGGGGCGGCCGCCCGGCGGTACAGCACCGTCTGCGGAGGCAGCGGCGCCCGAAGGGGGCACCCACCCGCAGCGGCATCGTCGCCAGCGGGCGTGCCGCCTGCAAGCGAGGGCAGTGCCCTCGCCCCGCCGCCGCCGGCAGGGTGGCGGCGGCGGCAGCAGCGAAAAGGGGAAAGGGTATTAGGGTTTTCTAGGCAAAAGACAGTTTTGCCCCTCGGAATTTGAGAAATTCTAGTTTCTGTCTTTTGTCCAAATTACGAAAATACCCTTAGGAATTAAGAAATTCCCTACATGTCCCTGATTTCAGAAAAATATTAATTAATTAAAAGGTTTAGTTGATTATTATTTTTATTATTATCTAGTAGTCCTACATGATGATGATTATTTATACATGTGATGTATGATGTGTGGACGGATGATCATGGACCGTGTGATGTGTGTACTTGTGATTATTATTATTGAGGTCTGCGAACCTCCATTATATTTCTCGTTTATTGTCGGGCCTGCGTGCCTATGATTAAGTTGTAATCACATGAGGAGGCGCAGCGGGAGCGTGGATGCGATAGCGGGACCCACGAGACGGACGATCGTGATGCATGGAGATGCAACAAGATGTCGACGGAACCGACGAGGACGAGATGGACGATCACAGGGCATGGAGATGCACCGTTGCACACATAGATCTTGATGTGAGTGATTAGGCCTAGTGGCTCGGGCCTAATCATATTAGGTTGTGGTCCATGATCATCTGATGTGATTGCTTATACACATACTAGATATGTATATATATTTGCATGCGATGTAGATATATATTAAATATGTATATGTGTGACATGTCATATTAGGAGACCAAATTATAGAAACATCTCTCGATAATATTAAGTCGGTAAACGTGAGGTAATTAGATTGACCCACGTGGCCTTCCATCGTTATGAGTAGGAACCGATTCCCGGTGTAGGTTGAGTTGGTCGAGTCCCTCGAGACTCACCTATATCGCGATTCGCTATCTTGCTTACGACATAGAGATGTCACCGGTGACCTGAGGGCATGGTATGCTTGGTCGAGTCCCTCGAGGGTATATCATCAAATCAGACTCATCTTGTAACGAAGGTGTTGACTTAACCGAGCATCATGGTTGGTCGAGTCCCTCGAGGCCATGGTGATTCGGAGGCCGAACAGGACGGGAATCACAAGGAGTTGTGATCGGCAAGAGTTGCCTACCTTTTAGGCTTAGTGTGATTGGTCGAGTCCCTCGAGGTTACACTAAGACGCTGATTGGATCCTGATCCCCACTAGAAGTCTGCCGGAGACTTCCGTTTCACGTGCTGAGGGTGTCGCGTGACTCGTTAGTAAAATAGTGGGAGCATATTAAGATAGAAGTCCATATCTTGATAGTTTATTTCTTGCAAAATCTGCATGTTATTCATTTATGCTACATCTTTATTTTCAGATAATGTCGCTTTCAAATCCCTTACGTGGCATACTTGATGTCAACCGCCTCACTGGTCCAAATTATATGGATTGGCCCCGTAACTTGAGAATTGTTCTCACAGCGGAGAAAATCGTGTACGTCCTTGATACAGTGATGCCTACGCCCGAAGAAGAGGCAAGCGAGGATGAGATCGCTCACTACGTGAAGTACATTGATGACTCCACTCTTGCTCAGTGCTATATGTTGGGCTCTATGACTCCAGAGTTACAGAGACAACATGAAAAGATGGATGCCAGATCCATTCTCCTACATGTCCGCAAATTGTTTGAGGAATAGGGAAGGACTCAACGATATGAGATATCCAAGAGCCTTTTCCGCGCTAGGATGACTGAGGGGACACCGGTTCAGAACCATGTCCTAAAGATGATTGAGTGGATAGAGAAACTCACAGGTCTAGGAATGGTCCTAGAGGATAACTTGTGTGTGGACATTGTGCTTCAGTCCCTACCAGATTCCTTTTCACAGTTCATAATGAATTTTAATATGAACAAGCTTGAGGTGACTCTCCCAGAGCTCCTCAATATGTTGAGGGAGGCAGAAAGTACTATTAAGAAAGAGAAGCCAGTTCTCTACACTGGTGAGACCAGAAAGAAAAGGAAAGCAGAAAGGTCCCTTAAGAAGGGAAAGGGCACGGGCAAACAAGGTAAAGCAAAGGTTGCTAAGAAAGACCCAGCAAAGGACAAAGGCCAGTGCTTCCACTGTGGTAAAGATGGGCATTGGAAGAGAAACTGCAAAGAGTACCTTGCAGAAAGGGCGAAACAAAAGCTTGATGAAGCTTCAGGTACATTAATGATCAGTCTCCATTTGTCAGATTCTTATGATAACACATGGGTATTGGATACCGGTAGTGCTTATCATATATGCAATTCGTTGCATGTTCTGGCAAGGCCTAGGAGATTAGAGAGAGGCGAGATGGACCTCAAGATGGGTAATGGAGCAAAAGTTGCTGTATTAGCTGTTGGCGAGGTCGCCCTACATCTGCCTAGTGAAGCTTTTATTGCATTAGATGCATGTTATTTTGTTCCTTCTATTATCAAAAACATTATCTCCATTTCATGTTTAACAGTTAGTGGATATAAATTTGTTTTTGAGAACAATGGTTGTTCGATATTATTAGATGATAAGATCATCACGAAAGGAACATTGCATATTGGTTTATTTATGTTAGACACCACTCCACATATCATGAATGTAAATGTGTCCAAAAGGAAACGAGATGAGTTGAACAGTGCATACCTGTGGCATTGTAGGCTAGGTCACATCCATGAAAGAAGGATTCAAAAGTTGCTAAATGATGGATATCTAGATCCATTCGACTATGTGTCTTATGCAACTTGTGAGCCTTGCATTCGTGGAAAACTGACCAAATCTCCATTTAGTAGAACTGGAGAGAGAGCCAATGAGTTGTTGGAACTCATACATAGTGATGTATGTGGACCCATGTCAACTCATGCCATTGGAGGTTACTCCTACTTCATTACATTTACTGATGATTTCTCAAGGTATGGATATGTGTACTTAATGAAGTACAAGTCCGAGGCCTTTGAGAAATTCAGAGAGTATAAGAATGAGGTGGAGAACCAGACTGGAAAGAGTATCAAAACTCTTCGATCAGATCGAGGAGGTGAATACTTAAGTATAGAGTTTACTCAGCTCCTCAAGGACCATGGGATATTATCCCAATGGACACCTCCTTATACACCTCAGCTCAATGGTGTCTCTGAAAGGAGAAATCATACATTATTAGATATGGTACGGTCCATGATGAGTTTCGCTGACCTACCCATCTCATTCTGGGGATATGCCCTAGAAACCGCAGCTTACCTTCTGAACAGAGTTCCAACTATGTCGGTAGTGTCTACACCATATGAGATATGGAAAGGGAAGAAGCCTGATCTTAAGGTTGTTAAGATTTGGGGCTGCCCTGCCCATGTTAGAAGACACAACCCCGATAAGTTAGAATCAAGGACAGAGCGATGCAAATTTGTGGGATACCCCAAGGAAACTTGTGAGTATTATTTCTATCATCTCGAGGACCAAAAGGTCTTTGTAGCTAAGAGAGCAGTGTTCCTTGAGAAGGAACACATTCTTGACGGAGACAGTGGGAGAATGATAGAATTGAGCGAGGTTGGAGAACCAAGCTCAAGCACCACTCTACAGCCCGAGTCTGTTCAGGTACATAATACATAAGTATCAACTTTACGCATGTCTGATAGAGTATCCCATCCTCCTGAGAGATATGTGGGACATATTAGAGCAGAGGATGTAGAGGATATTGATCCTCAGACCTATGAGGAGGCTATTATGAGTATAGACTCCGGGAAGTGGCAATAAGCCATGAATTCTGAGATGGATTTTATGTACTCCAATAAGGTTTGGAACCTAGTTGATGTGCCCGAAGGTATTGTACCCATCGGTTGCAAGTGGATCTTTAAGAAAAAGATCGGAGTAGATGGAAAGGTAGAGACCTATAAAGCAAGGCTAGTGGCTAAGGGGTATCATCAAAGGCAAGGTGTTGACTACGACGAAACTTTCTCACCCGTAGCAATGCTAAAATCCATCAAAATTCTATTGGCTATTGCAGCACACTACGATAATGAGATCTGGCAGATGGATGTGAAAACCGCATTCCTCAACGGGAACCTCGAGGAGGAGGTGTATATGATGCAACCTGAGGGATTCGTGTCCAAGAACTGCCCAGATAAGGTCTGTAGGTTGCTTAGATCCATTTATGGACTAAAGAAAGCTTCCCGAAGTTGGAACATAAGATTTGATGAGGCAATCAAATCCTATGACTTCGTTAAGAACGAAGATGAGCCTTGTGTATACAGAAAGGTAAGTGGGAGCGCTATCACCTTTTTGGTGTTATATGTGGATGACATCCTCATCATTGGGAATGACATATGAATGCTATCCATAGTAAAGGCTTGGTTATCTAGACACTTCTCCATGAAGGACTTAGGGGAAGCATCCTATATTTTGGGGATTAGAATCTATAGAGATAGATCCAAGAGGATGCTTGGCTTGTCCCAGTCCAGGTACATAGAAACCATTGTCAAAAGGTTTGGCATGGAAAATTCCAAGAGAGGTCTCATACCGATGAGACATGGGATATCGCTTTCTACGAGTATGTCCCCAATGACTCCAGAAGAAAGGGCGAACATGGATATGATACCTTATGCCTCAGAAATAGGGTCTATCATGTATGCCATGCTATGTACTAGGCCTGATATAGCGCATGCTCTGAGTGTCACGAGTAGGTATCAGGCGGATCCAGGCTTGGAGCATTGGAAAGCAGTAAAGTGTATCCTTAAGTACTTGAGAAGGACTAAGGATCTTTTACTAGTATATGGAGGTAATAGCCTTAAGGTTGAAGGCTACACTGACTCAAGTTTTCAATCTGATGTCGATGATAGCAAGTCGAATTCAGGGTATGTGTACACCTTGAATGGAGGAGCAGTGTGCTGGAAGAGTTCCAAGCAAGATACCACTGCTGACTCGACCACAGAGGCGGAGTACATTGCTGCATCAGATGCAGCAAAGGAGGGAGTCTGGGTGAAGATGTTCATCACAGATTTGGGAGTCGTTCCGAATAGCGAGAAGTCGACTTCCTTATATTGCGACAACTATGGGGCGATTACTCAAATAAGGGAACCCGAGTCTCATCAGAAGTGTTCTGAGGAGGTTCCAGCTTATCAGAGAGATCGTAACCCGAGGAGATGTAGCAGTGGAAAGAGTTCCATCTGAAGATAACATTGCAGATCCACTGACAAAGCCGTTGTCTCAGATTGTCTTTGAGCGTCACAGGAGTCTGATGGGGATCAGACACATAGGTGATTGGCTTTAGGTCAAGTGGGAGATTGCTAGTCATAGGTGCCCAGCAAGCCAATCACGTGAGTGATGGCACGTGTGACTTGATACAGAATCTTTTTGCTTATTATATTTTGGCGTATATCACTTTATAACTATTGCATAAATGCATATATATATTATGATGTCCTTGGATTTGTGCAATTGGAATCGGATCGTGATGAGATCACGATAATGAGATTGATTCACCTTTAAACACATATCCTAAATAATCCCGGTCATAGGTTACTCGAGAAGGACATCGTGATAACCGGATAGACTGGTGTGCTATATACCCGTCCATATGATGGATGCAGCTGGTCTCATAGCTGCTCGTGTAGGGACACTAGGGATACAGTACAGGTGCTCATTGGAGAATGAGTTCACTGATTGATCCGCTTACGGAATGCTGGATGGTTGATGATGCCTTATTGTCAGACAGCGATTCCGTAGTCCTAGTGGTGTATCTGGTCCTTTGACTTGAGACACCAAGGATGTCCTGTATGAGTGCTCCACTCTTTGATACCAGACTTATAGGTTTGGCTGTCCCAGATCTAGTACAGCTGGTCATTGGGAGTGGTAGTCGACCTTACGAGGGCTATTGAGTGTCGACAGAGGATCATCCACTCTCGGCGTCATGAGAGGAATATCCCATGTGTTCTTGCTCAAACAAATCCCTGGCCAGGGTCATTCGGGTTGAGAGAGAAAGAGTTCTCCGGGAGAATCCGATTAGAGCGAGACTTGAGTAGAAACCGTATGGGTCTGACAGCACCATGCTCGATATACGGTCTCTAGGATATTAGATGGATGAGGGACTATAGGTACATGGTAACTGAGGACAGACATGTCCAATGGATTGGATTCCCCTGTATCGTCTGGGGACTATGGCGTAGTGGCCTAGTACGTCCGTAGTCGATGAGTCGAGTGAATTATTACAGAGATAATAATTCACTAAGTTAGAAGGAGTTCTGACAGGTATGACTCATGGCCAGCTCGATATTGGGCCTAGAGGGTCACACACATATGGTAGGCATTGCGATGAGTAGAGGTTCGGATATGAGATATCCGACGGAGCCCTTGTCTTATTGGATGCAGATCCAATACCCACTAGGGAAGGACCCATTAGGGTTTGACACGGGATCTCTATAAATAGGAAGGATTCACAGCCTCATAGGCTAGAGTCTTTGCTTGCCTTTCCTGTTCTCCTCTCTCTCCCCACCTCAGAGTAGGCCTGGAGTTTTGAGGAGCGTCGTCGCAACCCTGTTGTGTGGATCACCGTTAGAGAGGAGGACGCTTGACCTCCTTCACCCTCTCCTAAGGATATGCAAGGAAACAGGGATATACGATCTCCCTAGGTAACACAATCTCTATACGTAGTTTTGTGTTTTGCAGATTTTTGCGCACCAATCTTCGCACGAGGACGAACATCTTTTTGGTAATCGGGGATTTTTGTTTTCTTGTTCTTCCGCTGCGTATATGATGTCGCCCCCCATGATTTCCCAACAGTGCACTCTTGCATGACATGAAGTCCTTCACTTTCGGTTATCTTGATGAGAAGCTCGTTAACACTGGTCTTACGAAGTTCGTTAACACTGGTCTTACGAAGTTCGTTGGCCTCTGTCCTTCAGCCTTATCTTCGTACTTGGATTTTGCCTCTGCATGCTCCACCTCCTTAGCCCCTTTCACGACCAAGCACTCTCCCTCCATGAGAGCAAGGGATCAATGACTTTTATGGAAGTCCTGCCTTTGCGGTACCATAGCGCTATCATGCCCATGGCCCTACTATCCGTCGCCTCGCATCTGCATCTCTTTTCTTCACGATCAGTAGATATGTCTCTATGGCACTCCTCCGAGTCCACCTTCATTATAACTGATGCTTGATTTTGACTAACTAAGTCCCTATTGACTTATCGTTACTTCCTCGCCCCTTTCGACCCTTTGCTTCAATACTTCTGTATTCTCCAAGCAGCTCCCTTTGGTCGATGGAAACACAGACTACAAATACTATACATGGCCTCTGCCATCATGTTGTAGGGTTTGTATCGATTCTGTTCTCCTTAGCTTTCTTGATAGCAACGTTCGCTTACTCGACCTTGTCCTCTGACTTGTCGGGCTCCCTTAAGCGAATATGGGCTCTGGAGCAGTCAAACTCTCTAATTTCTTTGATCATACCTCTGCATGATGAAGTCCCTCCTATGTGACTCAATGGTACTTGCATTCGAACTTTTTCCTCGGTGGTACATAACCCCCATATGCTGATGACCAAGGCTTTCATCCGATGTAAAATTTGATACACGAACGAAAGACCCGCCTCTGTGGTACCATAGCCTTCACTCCTTGAATCTGCTAGTCATAGGTGCCCAGCAAGCCAATCACATGAGTGATGGCACATGTGACTTAGTAAAGAATCTTTTTGCTTATTATATTTTGGCATATATCACTTTATAACTATTGCGCATATATATATATATATATATATATATATATATATATATATATATATATATATATATATATATATATATATATATATATATATATATATATATATATATATATATATATTGTGATGTCCTTGGATTTGTGCATTGGGAATCGGATAGTGATGAGATCACGATAATGAGATCGATTCACCTTTAAACATAGATCCTAAATAATCCCGGTCACAAGTTACTCGAGAGGGACATTGTGATAACCGAACAAAGACTGGTGTGCTGTATACCCGTCCATATGATGGATGCAGTTGGTCTCATAGCTGCTCGTGTAGGGATATTAGGGATACAGTACAGGTGCTCATTGAAGAATGAGTTCATTGATTGATTCGCTAACGGAATGCTGGATGGTTGATGATGCCTTATTGTCAGACAGCGATTTTGTAGTTCTAGTGGTGTACCTGGTCCTTAGACTTGAGACACCAAGGATGTCCTGTATGAGTGCTCTACTCTTTGATACCAAACTTATAGGTTTGGCTGTCCTAGATCTAGTACAGTTGGACATTGGGAGTGGTAGTCGACCTTACAAGGGCTATTGAGTGTCGATAGAGGATCATCCACTCTCGGCGTCATGAGAGGAATATCCCATGTGTTCTTGCTCAGTCAAATCCCTAGCCAGGGTCATTCGGGTTGAGAGAGAAAGAGTTCTTCGGGAGAATCCGATTAAAGCGAGACTCGAGTAGAAACCGTATGGGTCTGACAACACCATGCTCGATATACGGTCTCTGAGATATTAGATGGATGAGGGACTATAGGTACACGGTAACTGAGGACAGACAGGTCCAATGGATTGGATTCCCCTGTATCGTCTGGGGACTACGGCGTAGTGGCCTAGTACGTCCGTAGTCGATGAGTCGAGTGAATTATTACAAAGATAATAATTCACTGAGTTAGAAGGAGTTCTGACAAGTATGACTCACGACCAGCTCGATATTGGGCCTAGAGTGTGATAAGACCCTAAGGTCTTATCATAGAAGAAATGGAAGATCGTAGAAGAAATAGAAGAAATTAGGATGCTCTGATACCAAATGATAAGACCCTAAAGTCTTATCGTAAAAAAGAAGAGAGAAAGTGATGATCACTTCGAGGGGATTGGCCTCCTTGATCGCTTCGAGGGGATCGACCCTCCTTGATCGCTTCGAGGGGATCGGCCCTCCTTAATCGCTTCGAGGGGATCGACCTCCTAGGGTTTATCAAAAGACATAATAGTATTTTTCATAGATAACTAAAAAGAAGTAGTTATATCCCTATTTATAGAGTTCCACCCAGAGTCCATTAGGACTTGAACTCTAATAATAAATAAATATTAAATAAACCTCTACTTGACTCTAACTGAATCAAACCGACTCAATAAACAACTGGACTAAATAAACTCAATAAACATTATTCAAAAGCTCAGAAAAAGGTTCCTAACAGTTCCTCCCTCTTCAAATTAACCTTGTTCTCAAGGCTGAGCAGCATTAATCTCAGGGAGCTTATCTTTTAGCACTTCAATGATAGGCTATCTGCAACGTATCACAACCCGTTGATCAAGTAAGTATGGTCTCCACTTTTTGACAATGTAAGCAATAGGTTGATCTTTCAGTGTAGTAATCGTTGCAAGAAATTCCTGGCTTTTGCTATCATAAGTTAAAATCCGTCCATATGGTGGGCTAATTGGGCTGCAGCTTTCCTGTCCATAAAATTATTAGTGCTATCTGTATCAATCAAAATAGTGACTGGTTGATGCTTCAAAGTTCCTCCTATTTTCATAGTTTGTGGGTTAATGTAGCTAGCCAATGCATACACTGTACGTGTGATGGCTTCAATATCTTCATCAGTTTTCATACCTTTATGATCGGAGTCCAACTCTTTTACTTTTGGTTCCTCTCTAATTGGCTCAATCATCAGAAGTTTCCCTTGTTTACATCGGTGCTCCATACTCCATTTTTCATCATAGTACAAACCCCTTGCTGATCTTTCCTTGCTAATTTTTTTCTCATATAGATGTGCAAATGAGATCGTAGCTATCATAGTGCGGGGTTGACGAGCCTTAACTTCACACCGGATCTCCAGATTAAGCCCTTCAATAAATATATCCAGAAGCTGTTGTTCCGACCAATCTCTAGCTTGATTTGACAATCTTTTAAACATACTCAGATATTCTTACACTGTAGAAGTTTGAAAAAATCAAATGATAAGACCCTAAAGCCTTATCGTAAAAATAGAAGAAGAGAAAGGGGATGATCACTTCGAGGGGATCGGCCTCCTTGATCGCCTCGAAGCGATCAAGGAGGGTCGATCCCCTCGAAGCGATCAAGGGGGCCAATCCCCTCGAAGTGATCATCCCCTTTCTCTTATTCTTTTTTTACGATAAGACTTTAGGGTCTTATCATTTCGTATCAGAGCATCCCCATTTCTTCCATTTCTTCTACGATAAGACCTTAGGGTCTTATCATTTGGTATCAGAGCGACGATAAGACTTTAGGGTCTTACCAAAGGGTCACACACATATGGTAGGCATTACGATGAGTAGAGGTTCGGATATGAGATATCCGACGAAGCCCTTATCTTATTGGATATCCAATAAGGCCTTGAATTATTGGATCCCATGGACGAGATCCAATAAAAGCCCATAAGAGATTATTGGATAGAGATCCAGTAATCTAAAGGGCTTGGGTTATTGAATGCAGATCCAATATCCACTAGGGGAGGATCCATTAGGGTTTGATAGGGGACCTCTATAAATAGGAGGGATTCAGAGCCTCATAGGCTAGAGCCTTTGCTTGCCTCTCCTATTCTCCTTCCCCTCTCCACCTCAGAGTAGGCTTCGAGTTTTGAGGAGTGTCGTCGCAGCCCTACTGTGTGGATCACTACTAGAGAGGAGGACGCTTGACCTCCTTCACCCTTTCCTAAAGATCTGCAAGGAAACATGGATATACGATCTCCCTAGGTAACACAATCTACTCTATATGCAATTTTTCAGTTTCGTAGATTTTGCGCACCAATCTTCACACGACGACAAACATCTCTTTGGGAATCGGGGATTTTGTTTTCTTGTTCTTCCGCTGCGCATGTGATGTCACCCCCAAGAGTTTCCAACAGTGGTATCAGAGCCAGGTTGGTCATGCGATAGATTGATTTTGAACTGCATATGTTATGTTTTGAAGAAACTTCTGATGTCAAAATCGTTGACGCAATAGCGAGAAAGGGCAGCAATAGTTACTACCCTCGAATTACGTGCGAGTAGCGCAGCCACAAGCAGGCAGCACAGGGGCTGAGTCTACAGCAGCCGACCGACGGCCTGCTTGTAGCAGGCTTACGGCCGTCGGGGCTAGTAGCCCGCAGGCAGAGGCACCTACGGTCGCTTCTCCCGTAGGGTGAGGCGCCGCAAGGCAGCGGCGCCTGCCGCTGCTGCTCCCGCGGGCGAAACCCCCCCATAGGGGTGGTCGCCAGGTGGGACAGCGCTGCCTGCGGGCATTGCCCCACGAGCAGAACCGCCCACGGAGGTGGTGACGCCCACAGGGGAAGCACCGCCGGCAGAACCGCCCGCGGAGGTGGCGATGCCCGCGAGGGCACCCACTTGCAGCGGCAGCGCCGCCAGCGGGCGTGCCGCCTGCAAGCGAGGGCAGCACCCTCGCCCCGCCGCACAGGGCGCCGCCAGTAGGGTGGTGGCGGCGGCGGCGGGGAGTAGGGCATTAGGGCGTTCTTGGGTAAAAAGATAGTTTTGCCCTTATGAATTTGAGAAATTTCAGTTTTTATCTATTGTCTAAATTATGAAAATACCCCTATGAATTTAAAAATTCCCTATATGTCCTTGATTTCATAAAATATTAATTAATTAAAAGGTTTAGTTGATTATTATTTTTTATCATTATCTAGCAGTTTAGACAAAGTGATATTTGCTTAGTGTCGCTTGACTCGTTAGTAAAATAGTGGGAGCATATTAAGATAGAAGTCCATATCTTGATAGTTTATTTCTTGCAAAATCTGCATGTTATTCATTTATACTGCATCTTTATTTTCAGAAAATGTCGCTTTCAAATACCTTACGAGGCATACTTGATGTCAACCGCCTCACTGGTCCAAATTATGCAGATTGGCTCCGTAACTTGAGAATTATTCTCACGGTAGAGAAAATCATATACGTCCTTGATACAATGATGCCTACGCCCGAAGAAGGGGCAAGCGAGGATGAGATCGCTCGCTACATGAAGTACATTGATGACTCCACTCTTGCTCAGTGCTATATGTTGAGCTCTATGACTCCTGAGTTACAGAGACAACATGAAAAGATGGATGCCAGATCCATTCTCCTACATGTCCGCAAATTGTTTGAGGAATAGGGAAGGACTCAGCGATATGAGATATCTAAGAGCCTCTTCCGCGCTAGGATGACTGAGGGGACACCGGTTCAGAACCATGTCCTAAAGATGATTGAGTGGATAGAGAAACTCACAGGTCTAGGAATGGTCCTAGAGGATAACTTGTGTGTGGACATTGTGCTTCAGTTCCTACCAGATTCCTTTTCACAGTTCATAATGAATTTTAATATGAACAAGCTTGAGGTGACTCTCCCAGAGCTCCTCAATATGTTGAGGGAGGTAGAGAGTACTATTAAGAAAGAGAAGCCAGTTCTCTACACTGGTAAGACCAGAAAGAAAAGGAAAGCAGAAAGGTCCCTTAAGAAGGGAAAGGGCAAGGGCAGACTAGGTAAAGCAAAGGTTGCTAAGAAAGACCCAACAAAGGACAAAGGCCAATGCTTCCACTATGGCAAAGATGGGCATTGGAAGAGGAACTGCAATGAGTACCTTGCAGAGAGGGCGAAATAGAAGCTTGGAGAAGCTTCAGGTACATTCATGATCAAACTCCAATTGTCATATTTTTGTTATAGTGCATTGGTATTGGATACCAAGTATTATTTATCACATTTATAATTTATTGTAAATTTTAGCAAAGCCGAGGGGAGATTAGCGAGAGGAATATTGCATAAAGGTTTGTTTATGCTAGACACTACTCCACATATCATGAATGTAAATGTGTCCAAGAGGAAACAAGATGAGATGAATAGTGCATACCTGTGGCATTGTAGGCTAGGTCACATCCATGAAAGAAGGATTAAAAATTTGCTAAATGATGGATATCCAAATCCATTTGACTATGTGTCATATGCAACTTACGAGCCTTACCTTCGTGGAAAACTGACTAACTCTCTATTTAGTGAAACTGGAGAGAGAGCCACTGAGCTGTTGGAACTCATACATAGTGATGTATGTGGACCCATGTCAACTCATGCTATTGGTGGTTACTCTTACTTCATTACCTTTACTGATGATTTCTCAAGGTATGGATATGTATACTTAATGAAGTACAAGTCCGAGGCCTTTAAGAAATTCAGAGAGTATAAGAATGAGGTGGAGAACCAGACTAGAAAGAGTATCAAAACTCTTCGATCGGATCGAGGAGGTGAGTACTTAAGTACAAAGTTTACTCAGTTCCTCAAGGACCATGGGATATTATCCCAATGGACACCTCCTTATACACCTCAGCTCAATGGTTTCTCTGAAAGGAGAAATCGTACGCTATTAGACATGGTACGATCCATGATGAGTTTCGCTGACCTACCCATATCATTCTAGGGATATGTCCTAGAGACTGCAGCTTATCTTCTTAACAGAGTTCCAACTAAGTCGGTAGTATCTACATCATATGAGATATAGAAAGGGAAGAAGCCTGATCTTAAGGTTGTTAAGATTTGGGGCTGCCCTACCCACGTTAAAAGACACAATCCCGATAAGTTAGAATCAAGGACAGAGCGATGCAAATTTGTGGGATACCCCAAGGAAACTTGTGGGTATTATTTCTATTATCTCGAGGACCAAAAGGTCTTTGTAGCTAAGAGAGCAATGTTCCTTGAGAAAGAACACATTCTTAGCGAAGATAGTGGGAGCATTATAGAGTTGAGCGAGGTTGGAGAACTAAGCTTAAGCACCACTCTACAGCCCGAGTCTGTTTAGGTACCTAATACACAAGTTTCCACTTTACGTAGGTCTGATAGAGTATCTCATCCTCTTGAGAGATATGTGGGACATATTAGAGGAGAGGATGTTAAGAATATTGATTCTCAAATCTACGAGGAGGCTATTATGAGTATAGACTCCGGGAAGTGACAAGAAGCCATGAATTCTGAGATAAATTCTATGTACTTCAACAAGGTTTAGAACCTAGTTGATGCACCCGAAGATATTGTACCCATCAGTTGCAAGTGGATCTTTAAGAAAAAGATTGGAGTAGATGGAAAGGTAGAGACCTATAAAGCAAGGCTAGTGGCTAAGGCGTATCGTCAAAGGCAAGGTGTTGACTACGACTAAACCTTCTCACCCGTAGCAATGTTGAAATCCATCATAATTCTATTGGCTATTGCAACACACTATGATTATGAGATTTGACAGATGGATGTGAAAATTGCATTCCTCAATGGGAACCTCGAGGAGGAGGTGTATATGATGCAACATGAGGGATTTATGTCCAAGAACTACCCAGATAAAGTGTATAGGTTGCTTAGATCCATTTATGGACTCAAGAAAGCTTCCCGAAGTTGGAACATAAGATTTGATGAGGCAATCAGATCTTATGACTTCGTTAAGAACGAAGATGAGCCTTGTGTGTACAGGAAGGTAAGTGGGAGCGCTATCACCTTTTTGGTGTTATATGTGGATGACATCCTGATAATTGGGAATGATGTAGGAATGCTATCCACAGTAAAGACTTGGTTATCTAGACACTTCTCCATGAAGGACTTAGGCGAAGTATCCTATATCTTGGGAATTAGAATTTATAGAGATAGATCTAAGATGATGCTTGGCTTGTCCTAGTCCAGGTACATAGAAACCATTGTCAAAAGGTTTGACATAGAAAATTCCAAGAGAGGTCTCATACCGATGAGACATGGGATATCGCTTTCTACGAGTATATCCCCAAAGACTCCAGAAGAAAGGGCGAACAAGGATATTATACCTTATGTCTTAGCAATAAGGTCTATTATGTATGTCATTCTATGTACTAGGCCTGATATAACGCATGCTCTGAGTGTCACGAGCAGGTATCAGACGGAACCAGGCTTGGAGCACTAGAAAGCAGTAAAGTGTATCCTTAAGTACGTGAGAAGAACTAAGGATCTTTTACTAGTATATGGAGATAATAGCCTTAAGGTTGAAGGCTACATGGACTCAAATTTTCAGTCTGATGTCGATGATAGCAAGTCGAATTCAGAGTATGTGTACACCTTGAATGGAGGAGCAATGTGCTAGAAGAGTTCCAAGCAAAATACTACTGCTGACTCGACCACAGAGGCAGAGTACATTGCTGCATCAGATGTAGCAAATGAGGGAGTCTGGGTGAAGAAGTTCATGACATATTTGGGAGTCGTGCCGGGTAGCGAGGAGCCGATCTCCTTATATTACGACAACAACGGGGCGATTGCTTAAGCGAATGAACTCAGGTCTCATCAGAAATCTAAGCATGTTCTGAGGAGGTTCCACCTTATCAAAGAGATCGTAACCCGAGGAGATGTAACAGTGGAAAGAGTTACATCCGAAGATAACATTGTAGATCCACTAACAAAGTCGTTGTCTCATATTGTCTTTGAGCGTCATAGGGGTCTGATGGGGATCAAACACATAGGTGATTGGCTTTAGATCAAGTGAGAGATTGCTAGTCATAGGTGCCCAGCAAGCCAATCACGTGAGTGATGGCATGTGTGACTTGATAAAGAATCTTTTTGCTTATTATATTTTAGCATATATCACTTTATAACTATTGCATATATATATATATATATATATATATATATATATATATATATATATATATATATATATATATATATATATATATATATATATATATATATATATATTGTGATGTCCTTGGATTTGTACAATAGGAATCGGATCGTGATGAGATCACGATAATGAGATCGATTCACCTTTAAACACAGATCCTAAATAATCCCGGTCATAGGTTACTCGAGAGGGACATCGTGATAACCGGACAGACTGGTGTGATGTATACCCGTCCATGTGATGGATGCAACTGGTCTCATAGCTGTTCGTGTAGGGGCACTAGGGATACAGTACAGGTGCTCATTGGAGAATGAGTTCACTGATTGATCCGCTTACGGAATGCTGGATGGTTGATGATGCCTTATTGTCAGACAGCGATTCCGTAGTCCTAGTGGTGTATCTGGTCCTTAGACTTGAGACACCAAGGATGTCCTGTATGAGTGCTCCACTCTTTGATACCAGACTTATAGGTTTGGCTGTCCCAGATCTAGTACAGCTGGTCATTGGGAGTGGTAGTCGACCTTACGAGGGCTATTGAGTGTCGATAGAGGATCATCCACTCTCGGTGTCATGAGAGGAATATCCCATGTATTTTTGCTCAGACAAATCCCTGGCTAGGGTCATTCGGGTTGAGAGAGAAAGAGTTCTCCAGGAGAATCCGATTAGAGTGAGACTCGAGTAGAAACCGTATGGGTCTGACAGCACCATGCTCGATATACGGTCTCTGGGATATTAGATGGATGAAAGACTATAGGTACATGGTAATTGAGGACAGACAGGTCCAATAGATTGGATTCCCCTGTATTGTCCGAGGACTACGGCATAGTGGCCTAATACGTCCGTAATCGATGAGTCGAGTGAATTATTACAAAGATAATAATTTACTGAGTTAGAAGGAGTTCTGACAAGTATGACTCACGGCCAGCTCGATATTAGGCCTAGAGGGTCATACACATATGGTAGGCATTGCGATGGGTAGAGGTTCGGATATGAGATATCTGACGGAGCCCTTGTCTTATTGGATATCCAATAAGCCCCTGAATTATTGGATCCCATGGACGAGATCCAATAAGAGCCCATAAGAGATTATTGGATAGGGATCTAGTAATCTAAAAGGCTTGGGTTATTGGATGCAGATTCAATACCCACTAGGGGAGGATCCATTAGGGTTTGATAAGGGACCTCTATAAATAGGAGGGATTCAGAGCCTCATAGGCTAGAGCCTTTGCTTGCCTCTCCTATTCTCCTTCCACTCTCCACCTTAGAGCAGGCCTGGAGTTTTGAGGAGCGTCGTCGTAGCCCTACTATGTGGATCACCGCTAGAGAGGAGGACGCTTGACCTCCTTCACCCTCTCCTAAGGATATATAAGGAAATAGGGATATACGATCTCCCTATGTAACACAATCTACTCTATACGTAGTTTTTCAGTTTCATGGATTTTGTGCACCAATCTTCGCACGACGACGAACATCTCTTTGGGAATCAGGGATTTTATTTTCTTGTTCTTCCGTTATGCATGTGATGTCGCCCCCAAGATTTCCCAACAGAATCCATAGCCCTTCTTACCGTCGTATTGTTCACCGAAGTGGAGCTTCCAATAGCTCCCGATCATACCTCCGTATGATCTAGTCCCTCACAGGACTATGTTGTGTGCATTGCATTGCCATGAACTGTTCCACCATGATCCGCTGCACCATGTCGCCTCCTGGTGACATCTTTATTGCATTCTGATCCTTATGGGATGAACTCAAATTGTGATCCCTCCATGTGTAGCCTCTTCCACCGCTCTAGGACAATCCGTCGCCTAGTAGCTCCCGAAGTCCCCCGACTTTACTGCAATTAGTGTACCATTGTTTGGATCTTGGGCCTCTGCCCCTACCAGCATAATTTTCGCTGTGCACCGCTTCCTTCATGGCAACTAAATGGCAACACTGTGGTATATTCTTCAAGAGTGCCCAACTCCGCGTCTTCTTGCCCCATGCCAAGGCCTTCTGAACCCAACTTCGCCTCCGTAAGTTGAGTTGCCTTAGTTCCTCTATCAAATACTTCTCCGAGATAAGGTGCATGTGCCCAGAAGCTCCCTTTATCTTTAGCACTATGTAAGATGAGTCTGCTTCATCAAAATCAAGGACCCATGGAACAATATGATCCTACTCTTACCTCTACAAGAGTTCATGTCCTTGACCTCTGTCCAAGGAAAGCTCTATGCCTTCGCTCCATGTTTCATCTTCTATGCTGGCTCCCTTCATGCGGCTTGGGTACTTTGCCAAGTTACACCCAAGTTGCTCTGCTTCTCATTTTGCATTAAGTTGATGGCGGCCCTCGTGCCCACCATTCCACGGGTCAACCCTCCATTGAGTCTGATCTCTATGTAAACTCCAAGTGTGCCTTCAGTTGTGTTACTTTGGGTCGCTCCCCCACTTGATCTCGTAATGCATCCACCAATGCATTCTCTCAAGCAAGATCATACGATGATTCCTCGTCGCTCGCTCGGTCCATTGAGCTTCGTGGAGTTATTATTTTTGAGGTACTCCTCCTCAACATGTGCGATCTATTGCACATAATTCTCCCTTTGGAGAATTGGGACCTATCTCTCCTGGATATCTATCCCATTGGAGCAGTATCTCTCTTTTCTTCTTTCTCTCTGAAAGTTTCGGAGACCACCATCCTCTTGGACTACTCTGATTTGCTAAACAAACTATGCATTTTTCTGCCTCCTGTAAACGCACTTGCTAGATTGCGACTCTATGTTAATATAGCCCCCGCTACATCACTTAAGGCCTAGCAATATGCTGAACTCGCTACACACTTCAGCCTCCTACGGACGTATCCTTCACATACCGAAGAGAAAGTTTCAATGCTCCATGGCGCCGAGTTTCAGTCGCCTTGGGATGGCCGAATATTCTATCGTCCGCATACAAGCCCATACATGAGTGCTGAATTCTTCGAGTTAGCAATTCCCCTCACCTTTGTAAGCTTTGCACAACTCTTTCGTCGCTGAGCAACTCATTCCACCTTACATGGTCTTATCCTTTACTAAGCGCCTCGCTTGCCTTGAGCACCATCAAGTATATTGTCAACGTCGAGCCGTAGCTCGAATTCAGCCATCCAAACCTTTGTGCGCTATGCATTCTTCCAAGCTTGCTTGTTCTCATGGTGTCTCTTGCGCGAAGGATTGGTCATTCCTCTGAATGTCAATCTCAAATGCCCGCTCCTCCGAGCGACTCCTTTTCCTTACATCTCCATGCCCATTTTCCCCCACATGGTCACGTGTTCTAACTGCCCTCAACGCAACCCCGCTAGGTACCCCACGTTTACACGTCAAGTATTTCTATGAGTGCTTATCTTCTCTGATACCATCTATCACAGACTTAGCTGGTTTTGCCTAAGTCGTGCGGTACCCTTGCATGTCCGTCCGCAAAGGTCAGCCTCCCTAAAACCTCCCATGGTCCCTTAGGACCTACAAAAGAGAAAATAGGTTAGAGAAAGCGCCTCACTCAGGATCCACAAGCAAATATTTCAGGAAACACTTCATAGCCAATGCAAATTATAAACATACTTTATAAGCTCTGAACGGTTGCACAACAAATTGTCAAAATGGTCCACTACAGACCGAATATCTCTCACAAGTGTTCACATGATATAACTTTTATTTACAAGCATAAGAAAGCTACCAAACCCAACTAAAATGGGGCTGTTAAATCTTCGACCGTCTCTCTACATGTTGTGCAAAATATAAACAAACCAAAAGACACGGACATACATAAGTATTACAATAAACATCTTGTTTAGAACTTTATTTGTGACATTCATTTGATAAACTATTTTTATTAAGTTTATAATCTCGTATAACCTGAGTTAATTTTCACTAAACCAATCTAATTTTTTCTAGAACTACTAAGATATATTTCTAATTTATGATAGATTAAGAATAATTTTATATAAAAATTAATATATTTTTAATATGTTATGTAAATGAGTATAACTCGGGTATAATCTAAGTATAATTTTTTGGATAATTATATATAAATGAATATATTTTAGGGTAACTAAAGATTTTTAGTTTTATAATAAATTTAAAATATTTTTATATAAAAATTAATATTTTTTTAATATATTATATGAATGAGTGTAATAATTTTTCTAGATGAAGAGAAGGGGAGAGAGAGAGAGAGAGAGAGAGAGAGAGAGAGAGAGGTGGAGGAGTAGAAGAAAAAAAGAGACAAAGGAGAGGGAGGAGGCGATGATAGTGTTGGAGTGAGACGATGAAGAGCCAGAAGTGGAGTATTAGGAAGAAGCAAAGAGGAAGGGTGAGGAAGAGGATACCAATGGGGAGGTGGAATAGAGAGAGAGAGAGAGAGAGAGCAGTGGAGGAGTAGAAGAAAAAAAGAGACAAAGGAGAGGGAGGAGGCGATGATAGAGTTGGAGTGAGAGGATGAAGAGCCAGAAGTGGAGTATTAGGAGGTAGCAAAGAGGAAGGGTGAGAAGAGGATACCAATGGGGAGGTGGAATAGAGGTAGGGGTACTTTGAAAAAATTAATGAGTAAGGGCTCAATTAAATCAAATTAGATAGTTAAAATTTAGTTAAATATTTGATTCAATTCTTAAAAAACCAAGTCAGAGTTAGTCAAAGAATAATTATCAAACTTTTTTCGTTTCATTGAGAGTATTTTGGTCAAAACAAATCAAATATGGAGGTTATATGGTAAAAGCTTATTACTAGGGGTTTTTATTGATAAATTACTTAAAAAATACTTTCCTCTTGAAGCATGCATTCATTTAAATGAAAAATATGTATTCACTTTTGAATAAATATAAAAATATTAAAAAGATAAATCTATCACATAATTTTTAATAAATTTTTAAATATAATTTTATCAAACAATACTTATGTCAATACATATTTAAAATACAATGTTCATCTATCATTTATCAAACACTCATAGTATTCCATAATTACACATTTACCTAAATCTATTTTCTACAAATATATATTAAAACACCACCTTAATATAATAGAATGAATAATGTCTAAATATCAAAGGCAACGAGCTCAAAGATTTGCATGTTTTAATCTTGCTCTTTATAGGCAACTTAACCACTATTAGATATTATAAGCCTCTCCTATTGAGGAAATCTCTTTATTCTGTTATGGAAAATACGGAAAATCCTTTATTCTGTTACAGAAAATCCTCCTTCGGCCCTGAACAAGGGCCACCACGTCGTGCCCTCTTCTCCTCCCTATGCCGGCAGCTTCTCCTCCCTATGTCGGGAGCATTCTTTACTACGACCCTTCCTTTGCCTCTTTCTGTAGAGGTAGAGCCGACGCACCCTCGTAACTGCTCCCCGGCCAGCGATCTCTTCTCCTTATTCCCGCATCTCACTCGAGTGAGAAGTGTCGCTACCGCCATCCTTGTCGCAGCAGCCCTCTCTACCACAGTAACTGCAACTGTAGTGATATGCTCTTCTCCCAAGTTGTTGTCCTCTGCTTCCTCTTTTAGCTTTCTCTATTGCTATAGAGTTCTCCTATGTTGTAGTCGTCGTCGTCATTGTCGTAACCACAGTAATAGCAACAACAACAGCAACAATCTGCTCTTACCCTACTCACGAAGTTTCTAGCTCGTAAACTATTTGCTTTGTATCGATCCAAGATCGGTATCCCTGCTAATCTATTTAGGGATATATTTAGGGATATGTTAAATGCATTCAAGCTAAAGCTTCTTCAATAATTCTTTTTATTTTCTATTCTCTTATCTTCTATTCTTTCTATCAATATTATGTTGGTAGATGATTTAACAGAAAAAAAAAAAAGCTCACCCATTAAATAATCCTTCAAAGACCAAGTTTCATAAATTTTAATTCTAAATTGTTTATAGCAATTTAAACAAAATAAGAAGAAATAAGAGATTAATTATCACATAAATAAAAAAAAGGAACAAAGGTAGATGTCGAGCATTCACATTTGTTTCCCTTAATCGCCGAAAAAACCTTAATGTCTCCCCTAATACCACACAACACATTAAAGATTATGATAAAGATAAATATAAAATAATAATTTTATATTTTTCATAAGTTAAATTCTATAATGTGTATGGATAAATTTTATAGATTATATAAACAATCAACAAATTTCATTATTCTTGTTTACATCTTTATATTTCTCTTAAGTTAATACTAAGATCCAAGACTTGCATCCTCATCAAATACTCTCAAGAACACAATAGTTTTCGGTAATATGATTCTCAAATTTAATAAGTTTTTATTTCACATCATTATTTTTGTTAAGTCCATCTTTTCCTTATAAAATCTTGCTCTTTTAGTAGCATAAGTTACTATAATAACTATCTATTATTGGGTTCATATGAGTATATATCAAACCCCTTAGAGCACCCCTCACTATATTAACGAGTAGTTTTCCTTTAAATCTTTACTCCCTTATTTCTCCAATCTAGCAGCATCATACCCCTTTCAACTTTTCCATTTATATCTATATTAACTTACTCTACAATGCCTTCGACATAATAAATGATGTCTTTGTTATCTCTTTGATCAAGTGATATCGAAGTACATCAATCCGATCAAGTACATGTTACTAATTGTTCATCAATTCTTATACTTTCGATATAACCCAATAATACTATTCAGTCTAGACATCACATGATAATATATTCAAACTATACTAAATCTTTGATCTTTACACTACTATAAGATCTCTACCTAACCTTACTAAACTAACAAGTATCATTCAAGCTCAAAAATATCTAGATTAGCATAAAGTCATGTGTGATAAATATGATACTTAAGGAAGTCGTTACTCTACTATGTACTCTTAAGTTACTTAAATTATATGATAACAGTCGTATTACATATCTCATATAGTATTGGTAAGTACTCGATTCCTTGTAGTTTTTATCTCTTACATGTCTAAACATTTTATTTGTAATAAATAAATTATCACAATTCATGCATCGACCCTTCACTACATATTTGTATGCATTGAAACATATCATGTAATACCTTAAATAGATTCTTAATCATGAACTACTTCTATGTAAACATTCATCTATGCATTTATCAATACTGATTGGATAGACAATATTGACGATAAAACATATATATCAGCCTACACTGTCTTCCTTGAAGTAAATCTAATCAGTTGAACTTTCAAGAAATAAAATACAATCGCAAGATTCATCATTGAAGTTGAATACCAAATCATCGCCACCACCACTATAGAAGTCACCTAGGTCATCAATATACTATACAAATTTGAAATTACTTCCCACCCCACTCCACTCCTACAATATAAAATGATAATATCGATATTCCACTCTCGCATGATACATATTATCATCAATTTCTTCTTTACTAGAGATCAAGATATTAGATGTCAAATATGTTTTCTCATGTTTATACTTCTCGTCAACTAGATGAATCCCTTACAAAGCCTTTTGTTTTCTCATGTTCATACTTCTGGTCAACTAGATGATCGACTCCCTTACAAAATCTCTTGTTTGTAAGATATTTAAATTGCATCGATCTAAGATTTAGGTTTTTGATAGAAACTCAATCTTGTCATAACATAATAGATAATCGATAGAGATGACTTTTTATTCCTAATATACTCTAATTTTTCATCAATCTATCATTTGAAGATTTAACATTACTTATATATATATATATGATTTAAATATATAATTAAAAAATCTTTTCGTATAAATATGCATTACCTCGAAATCCGTCTCGGGCCCTCTCCCCAACAAAATTAACTTCAAACTAGCAACTCTTTAAGGAACACCAAATGAAATCATTCCTTTTACAAAAAAAAATTATCTTCAAAAACTATGCCGCAATATTACTAAATGAGCCAAAATTTTACTGAAGCAAGAAAGCTGTATCATAACTCAATCAAGAAAACCTGTCTTCTGCAGCACGACATTGCGAACCCGGAACAGATCCCTCCCCTTGAGAGTCCTCCCGGCTCCCTTCAACACCGAGAAGGGGATCATCGGTGACCCATTCCCGGAAGCCCTCGCCACAATCTCGTGCGGCGGAAGCATCTCGTAGTCGTCCCCGTCCTCCTCCCAACCTTTCTTCACCTCCGGCGGTACCGCGGGCACATTGACCGGAGCCGACTGCTGGTCAATCTCCCCAACGGGTACCGACAGCGAGTACTTCGATTGTGTCTTGGACGTCGCTGGGGTCGTCCTGGCGGAGGCCGTAGGGGGACGTTTGCGCCGATAAAGGGTCCTCAGAGAGGGCTGCGATGATGCCAGAGCTCAGGAGGGTGAGACAGCTTGATCCGGGGCCGGCGCCGGAGAGGGAGGAGAGGGTACGGGAATAATTCGGGCTTCCCATGGCATCGGGAGGAACGGTTCCGGGGGAACCGTGGCCGACCGGGTCGAAGGAGGAGCGCCCGAAGCCAATCCAGAAGACGTCGTCTTCATGAAGCTCTAACCCGGACAGTTTGGCGCCGGCAGAGGTCCGCGGAGGGCGACAAAGCGGTCGCAGAAGGAGGATCCTTGACGGCTGAACGTCCCCATCGTCCTCACTCTCCGGCGTCAGGCTTCCGTCGGTGGCTTTCCTCTCCACCATAACAGTGGCGAAGAATGCGGGGCCCCCTCGGTTATTCTGGCATTGGCAAAAATTAGCGCCACATCAAGTGGTAGGCAAAACGCATCAACTACCGTCCTTGATCTAATCTAACGAAACCAACGGCCAAGATCTGGAACAAGGGGTCGATCTATTCTCGGACAGCATTCTTCTTTATAAATGACATGTCAGCTAATCGTGGTTCTGCAATTCCTCATGTTCCGCGCCCGCTAGGCCATACTTTGTTTTATGGAGCCACGTGCATTTGTTACAAGTATGGTGTTGGATAACGGACACAGCAATGAGCTGTGCCTCGAGGCGGCCCAGATCGTTAGTATGCACCGTCGGATCATTAGCCACTGAAGAAATAATATAAGTTTTGAAAGAAAAATACAGTTAATTTTTTAAATGAATTAAAAGTTTACTCTACAAAATATATAAATATAGTCTTTTGGGTAATATTTTGATTTTGAAATAAATTATTGATTTAATATTGATCGGAGATATATTCATCCCAAAATCAAATCGACTGCAACACCTAATTTGAGGAATATCCTATAAATAACGGGATAAGAAATATTCTTGTTAGTTTTATAGAATATTCCTCTAACTAACTTACTATAAAGGCTATCAAAGGCCTAATAATCGAGGTCAGTTATTGTTTACTAAAGTTTCTCTACCTCTGTCGACTACTTATGTATCGAAGGAATCACATCAAGAACTTCACCTAACTTTAATCTTTGTACAAGTCAATCATGAGACAAGCATCCAAGCCCACATCTATCCCAAGCATTAAGTCTTCCCTTCGGCCACATCTATCTTCTTGTGCATGTGGCTTAGAACCGAGTTGAATTGATCCAGATATCACTAACATTCACACTATTATTTTAGTACTCGAAGAAGAGCCTGTCGTATGAACTCATTAGCCTGCTCAATAGGTGCTTTAGCAAAGGTGCTTCACTCTCCACTTACAAAATAATCAATATAACTAAAAGCACTTTTTATAATGACATAGTATAGCTTGAAGCGCGTTCGTCAATGCTATCGACACAACTTGAAGTGTTTTTTATGATAATTCTTGTCCTTCATCGATGTGAGTGTCTTTGATGCATGATGAGTATTTTGTAAACAAAAGTATCTAAAGCACCTAATATGTTCTTTAATAATAAAATCATCTTTTAAAACATAATACGCCCTTTATGGATGAGAGCATTTGATGTGTCTTTCATGGATAAAAAAAATCCAAATGATTAACACATCCTTTGTGGGCACATGCATCTTTAATATAGAGCTAACTTGCTGGATATTGGTCGGTTGATATTTGGATCAAATTCTACCCAATATGCGTAGATCAACCAAGAAAAAATTGATGCCTTATATGGATAGATCGAGACCCCTATAAATGTTTGACCTAACAAACTAATCTACTTGATAGGGCTAGATTGAAGCCCTTATGGTTGTATGGCATGATAAACTAAGATGTCAAATGTGGGCAGATTAAGGCCATTATTGATGTTCGTTCTAATAAATTAATATGCTTGATGCGAGTAGATTAGAGCCCATATAGTTGATCAACCAAGCAAATTAAGTTTCTCGATATGGGTACATTAGAAACACAAGAAGCAGGTCGGGCAGAGACATGTTTCCACTACCCAATACATGTTGAATCTCGTATTTTGATGATGAAACCAATTGATAATTATGTTTATGTTTAACTGTATTTTGAGTGATGCAGGTCTACTCGATTAGGATTAGACAATTAAGGTAGGAGGAATTGACGTTGCGCCGGAGGAGACCACGTTAGGATATTGGATGGCAGAAGGCTTCGGACGTCGGGCATCGGGCCAAGAGCGAAATTACGCTAAGGATATCGGCGTTGCGGAGGTCAACCGCTGATTGGGCAACAAGCCGCAAGAGAGGACGATGCGCCGAAGAATCGGACGAAGCGCCAACCAATGACGTGCCGGGCAACAGAATGTCAATTCACTTTATAATAATTGTCTAGATCGGAGTAGAGATTTTGCTTGTGTGTGCGGAATTAACTACGATAACGATGAAAACATAAAGCAAAACAAAGTGTCGGAGTCAAGCACGAAGGATTCATTGCGAGTTCGAGAGTTCGACGGAAGTCCGAAGGTTCGTCGGGAATGCTGCCGGAACTAGCCAAGAATGAGTAGGGAGCTTGCCGAAGGGTTTTTTGGAAGCTCGCCAGAAGGTTCGTTGGAAGTTCGCGGAGCTCGCCGAGAAAGATCGGAGCTTGCCGAAGAAGCTCATCGGAACTCGCCAAGATCAAATCGTGAAGTCTAGGAGCTTGCCGGGAGTCCGTAGAATGGTTTCCGAGAGTTTATCGGAAGACCGCCGGAAGTTTGCCGGAAGCTCGCCGGAAGAAGTCTTAATTTACGCACTTTGTAATAGCTTAGAAAATATCTTTAAATTCATAGTTAGCATGTTAATTAGGATTAGAATTAGGTGTTAATCCTATAACCCAAGTAGGGGCCAATTGGGCCTGAGTTCGGACTGGTTTGGGCCAAGTTTGGAGCCCAACCAGTGAGCTGATTTGGCCTAGGCGGTGGCACCGCCTAGGCTGGGCGGTGGCGCCGCCCAGCACCCGAGAGCTGGGCGGTGACACCTCCTGGGCTGGGCGGTTGCACCGCCTAGCACCCGAGCGCTGGGCGGTGGCACCGCCAGCATCGGGAACATACGAGAATTCAAATTTGGAGCCCAAATTTGAATCCTCTTGAGGCCTATAAATACCCCTCAAGTCTCAGCTGAGAATACAACTTTTTGAGCAGCAACTGTTTGAGAGAAAGGTCTTAGAAAAGTCCTAGCTAATCTTGTTTTCATTTTGCTAGTGTTCACCTCCTTCTTTCTTGCTGAAAATTTGTAAGAGAGTGAACCGCTTGTAAAGAGTTGTAAGAGGGGTATTTACCCTTCCCTTTCAAGAGATTTGCTAGTGAAAGGTGGGAGCCTCATCGAAGAGGGGCCTCACAAGTGGATGTAGGTCATTTGACCGAACCACTTAAAAATCGGCGTAATCTCCGGTTTGCGTTTATGTTTATGCATTTATCTTTCTGCAAACCTTTACTTTGCTAAGTTCATTACCCTCATCTTATTACGTACGCTTTCAACATAATTGAAACGGTTTCAAACGAAACATTATTTTTATCGTACGAAAGATTTTCTAAAACCGAAGTTTTAATCCGCTGCACTAATTCACCCCCCCCTCTTAGTGCCGCTCCGATCCTAACAATTGGTATCAGAGCAAGGCTCACTCTCATATTTGGTTTAATACCCAAGAGAGATGGCTTACTCCGACATGCAAGAGGGACACTCTATCACACGTCCACCTATGTTTAATGGGTCGGATTACACGTATTGAAAGACCCGTATGAGGATCTTCCTCATTTCTATGGATTTCGAGCTTTGGACTATTGTCGAAAACGGATTTCAAAAATCTTCTCTTTTGATGAACGAATGGAATGAATCGGAGAAGAAGGTTTTTGTCTTAAACGCAAAGGCTATAAATGCCTTGTTTTGTGCTTTGGACAAAAATGAGTTCAATCGGATTTCAACATGCGAAACGGCTTTTGATATTTGGCGAACACTTGAAATCACGCACGAGGGAACTAGTAGAGTCAAAGACTCGAAAGTTAACATTTCAATACATGATTTTGATCTTTTTCGAATGAAGTCAAGCGAAACCATTGTTGACATGTACTCCCGTTTTACGGATGTCGTCAATGGTTTACAAGCTCTTGGAAAATGTTTCTCGAATTTTGAACTTGTTAGTAAAGTTTTACGATCACTTTCTAAAGCTTGGGAATCAAAAGTAACGGCAATACAAGAAACAAAAGATTTAAATATTTTTCCACTTGAAGAACTTATCGGCTCATTGATGACATATGAAATGGTGCGTAATGCACATGATGAACACAATGAACACTTGGACCACCTTCCAAAGAACAGGAAGGATTTGGAACTCCAGACAAATAAATACCACTTGAGCGATGACTCAAGTGATGAGGACAATGATGAACATGAACTTCGAACACTTACTCTTAATAAGTTCATTAAACAAAAATCTAAAATAAACAATGAACTTGAACGGAGGAAGAGGCCAAAGAAGAGGAAGGCAACCAAGGATGAATCAAGAACTTCCAAAGGTGAAACGACGAGGGCTTTGACGAGCTTCAACTACAAGGTAAGTAACTCAACTCTCTTGAATTATTTTGAAATTACTTAAAGTTTTTAATGAGTTCTTAATTTAGATAGTAGGAATAGGAAATTAAAAAAAATTGTTTTTCAAAAATTATATCATGTTTTTCTTTTTAGCATCTTTGAAAAAATTAAAAATTTGATCATGAAAAGTATATTGCTAAGGTTTCATACATGTTATGTTTTGAAATGTTGAATGATGTATGCAACATTATGGATGATAGTTATATATAATGCTTAGGATTAATTCATGCATGTGTATTTTGATGATTTTATGTCATGCATGAGTTTTTGAAGTGAATATTGATTTGATACTCTCATTTTGGATTAACATGTTTTTGGTTTAATCATTTTTATGATGAATTAAGATGACATTCTCATGGCATATTAAGATGACAAAGTGAATGTACATCTATGTATGAATTTCTTGATAGTCTTTTGATGATAGATGTGATATCATGATGTTTTATTTTTGATGTGTTTGGTCTTGACGGTTTTATGACGAAACTTTTGTTTTGATTTTAAATGATGATACATGTTTTCACAAAAAGATTTGAACACCCTCACATGAAATCAATTATATGAAATGGAAATAAATTTTATATCCTATTGAGATTAATGAATTTAGTTTACCAATCTTGTGAATCTCATGAAAATAAACATGATGAATATTTTAAAAATAAATGAGTGTATCATGTATTTGGTCTTAATGATTTCTCTTAAACATATTTTTTTAAAATCATACTTGATGATGAATATCAAGATATTAAAAGGATGTTATCATGGAATCATACTTGATGATTTGTTCTATGAAATTTACCTTTCCGTCTTAAATATTGACACTTGTTTTATTAAAGGTAAAGGAATGCTTATAAGAAGCAAATCACATGAATAGAAATTTATAAAAATGAAACACGATCATCTATCTTATCGATTTTTCAATAAATCTATGCTTGTCATGTATGAATTTATTGAATGTGATTTTGAGGATGATTTCGGATTTCGCAAATGCTTGATTCATACTTATGACATGAGACACATTTTAAATATGAATCATGTTCAATGCTTCAATCATATTATATCTCCCTTAATTCATTTTGTTCTCCTAGATTTATTTACGAAAGAGGAGAATCTTCCAAAAATAAAATGATGCAAATGAATCACTTATCGATATGTCTTTTTGAAATATCTTTTTAATGTGATGTTGATAATTTGAGATGTCTATTGGAATTCATGACATAAGATAATTGAATCCTTGACTTACTCTAGCTTGAAAATAGATGTTTAAAATCTTACTTGATTAGCTATTTTATAAGATTTTGCCTTTATGTCTTGAACTTTCATGCTTATCTTGATTTGGCATATAATGACTAAGGCATGCTTAGATGAAAAAGAATCACTTCAAAAATGCTTTTCCCATCGGATCAAGATTAATGATTTCATGATATTTTGTGAATCTCGAAATTGATTTTGATGACTTGATTATGAGTTTCAAGTTATCGATTTGATTTGAATAAGTTTTATTTAAATCATAATCTTGATCTTGTAAAATTGGAATCACAAATAATATCTTTTGGTATTCATGAATTGATACTCACAATATGAAAGTATTGGTATTCATGACTTGAATTTAATTGAAACATTGCATGCTTAAATTAATCATTCTCCTATGTTTCAAAAATTCCTTAAAAGCCTTATGAGATGATTGAAAATTAATTTTCTTTATGATGAATCACGAATCATGACTTGATCTATGATATTGATATATTTTAATCATGATCCTTGGTTGTATAATCCTTTTGCTCTATTAAAAGGATTTATTGAATGAATCATGTCATTCTTGAATTTTCTTGATATCATGACATGATTTTGTAAGTTGGCTTATATAATGATTAAAATCTTTTGGCCATCGATTTCTCCCTTCTTTTCGGTAATGACAAAGGGGGAGAAATATATGAATTGATACTATGAGTGCTATATTTGAATGATAAATATATGAATTAATAAGTGCCATATTTAAATTTGAATTATGTTGAGATATCAAAAGAAGCTTGCATCGAAATATATGGTAAATTGATAATCGAAATGCTATGATTGCCATATGCCATGTTTGCATCATATTAAGATATCAAGAACTAGCATTGTAATTTTACTTGCTGATATCTTGTCATATGATGAAATGCTACGAATTGTTGCTAAAATGATGCATGCAACACTTATGCTTTTTATGTGATGTATTGCATATGATGCGTATCATGAATGCTTTAAATGATGAATGTTTGGTATCATGATCAACATGTTGATAAATGCTTGAAAATTTTAATGTTTGAGTATCATGTATGATATGCTTATTAATGATGATTGATTTATTTTTTGGTATCGTGTATGAAAAATAAGGTTATTGAAATTGTGTATGTTTTAATTTGAATATATAATGATGCACAAATAAGAATGATACTTACCTTTGTCATAATATGAAAATTGATATAAGGGACTTCCCTTCTTTTTGACAATGACAAAGGGGGAGCAAGAATTTCTAGCGTGGACATCATGAAAATAGGCAAACTAACTAGCTTGCACAATTCAAGATGAAAGCAAAAATTGCACTTCTCAAAAGAGAAGATGCAAATGTAACATTTGCCAAATTGTTTGCTTGCCTCATGTAAAACATTATCTCTTGCTAGTTTGGCATTTTTGCTAACTTGTATGTTGCAAAACTTGATCACTTTTTCAAACATTTTGCTAGCTTACACTTTGTAAAGAAAGCAAAAATGGCACTTCTAGAAGAAAGAGCTTGTTATTTTGAACATCACAAGCTTGCCTATCTTAAGAAACAAAAATTACAAAAGTGCTATCTTACCTATCTCAAGAAGTAAAACTTGCAACTTGCACATTGCAATAGGAAGCAAGAATTATAAGCTTACACAAGGAAGCTATCTTGCATTTGCTTTCGAAATTTTTGCTAGCTTGTATATTGTGAAACTTACATATCGTAAAAATTGCTAGCTTGTAGTCTAAAGAGAAGCAAAAAGTTGCTATATCAAAAGAAGCAAATGTGCTATCTTTCCTATCTTAAGAGGCAAAAATGCTAACTTGCACATCTCGCAAAACTTGACAAATTTGCATATTTCAAGAAGCAAGAGTTGCTTTCTTGAACATCTCAATATTGCTAGCTTGCATGATGTAGAACTTGCTATCTTGAACATTACCAAAAGTGCTATCTTGTATGCTGTAAAACTTGCATATCTAAAACTTGATAGCTTGAATGTCCTAAGCATGATGCATTACTTGCTAAATTTTCTAGCTTTAAAACTGCATAATGATAAACATATATTACAAACACAAATAATAGTTGTACTTCTCCTTTTTGTTGATGACAAAGGGGGAGAAGTATGTTGATGACATGATATGCATAAGTCTATGCATGAGTTCATAATGACGTGTTGCAAGTATTCATGATGAATAATTGCAATGACTTGAATTCAGTTTGAATTCAAGGTTCTATCAATATGGCATATTGATAGGGGGAGTTTGTTTAAACTCCGGGAGTCAAGTTTAACTCCGTCATCAATTGGTTGTCATTATCAAAAAGGGGAAGATTGTTGAATCTCGTATTTTGATGATGAAACCAATGATAATTATGTTTATGTTTCACTGTATTTTGAGTGATGCAGGTCTACTCGATCAGGATTAGACAATTAAGGTAGGAGGAATTGACGTTGCGCCGGAGGAGATCACGTTAGGATATTGGATGGCAGAAGGCTTCGGACGTCGGGCATCGGGCCAAGAGCGGAATTACGCCAAGGATATCGGCATTGCGGAGGTCAACTGCTGATTGGGCAACAAGCCGCAAGAGAGGACGATGCGCCGAAGAATCGGACGAAGCGCCAACCAATGACGTGCCGGGCAACAGAATGTCAATACACTTTATAATAATTATCTAGATCGGAGTAGAGATTTTACTTGTGTGTGCAGGATTAACTACGATAACGACGAAGACATAAAGCAAAACAAAGTGTTGGAGTCAAGCACGAAGGATTCATTGCGAGTTCGAGAGTTCGACGGAAGTCACAAGGTTCGTCGGGAATGCTGTCGGAACTAGCCAAGAATGAGTAGGGAGCTTGCCGAATGGTTTTTCGGAAGCTCGCCGGAAGGTTCTTTGGAAGTTCATGGAGCTCGCCGAGAAAGATCGGAGCTTGCCGAAGAAGCTCATCGGAACTCGCCAAGATCAAATCGTGAAGTCTAGGAGCTTGCCGGGAGTCCGTAGAATGGTTTCCGAGAGTTTATCGGAAGACCGCCGGAAGTTTGCCGGAAGCTCGCCGGAAGAAGTCTTAACTTACGCACTTTGTAATAGCTTAGAAAATGTCTTTAAATTCATAGTTAGCATGTTAATTAGGATTATAATTAGGTGTTAATCCTATAACCTAAGTAGGGGCCAATTGGGCCCGAGTTCGGACTGGTTTGGGCCAAGTTTGGAGCCCAACCAGTGAGCTGATTTGGCCTAGGCGGTGGCACCGCCTAGGCTGGGCGATGGCACCGCCTAGGCTGGGCGGTGGCGCCACCCAGCACCCGAGAGCTGGGCGGTGACACCTCCTGGGCTGGGCGGTTGCACCGCCTAGCACCCGAGCGCTGGGCGGTGGCACCGCCAGCATCGGGAACATACGAGAATTCAAATTTGGAGCCCAAATTTGAATCCTCTTGAGGCCTATAAATACCCCTCAAGTCTCAACTGAGAATACAACTTTTTAAGCGGCAAGTGTTTGAGAGAAAGGTCTTAGAAAAGTCCTAGCTAATCTTGTTTTCATTTTGCTAGTGTTCACCTCCTTCTTTCTTGCTGAAAATTTGTAAGAGAGTGAACCGCTTGTAAAGAGTTGTAAGAGGGGTATTTACCCTTCCCTTTCAAGAGATTTGCTAGTGGAAGGTGGGAGCCTCATCGAAGAGGGGCCTCACAAGTGGATGTAGGTCATTTGACCGAACCACTTTAAAATCGGCGTAATCTCCGGTTTGCGTTTATGTTTATGCATTTATCTTTCTGCAAACCTTTACTTTGCTAAGTTCATTGCCCTCATCTTATTACGTACGCTTTCAACACAATTGAAATGGTTTCAAACGAAACATTATTTTTATCGTACGAAAGATTTTCTAAAACTGAAGTTTTAATCCGTTGCACTAATTCACCCCCCCCCCCCCCCCCTCTTAGTGCCGCTTCGATCCTAATAATACAGGCCCCTTAGCTCCATTGGAGAAGAAGATTGAAAGGAGACAAATTTCTAACACCCGATATGAATATCTCGATGTATCAAGGTAGATCGAATGATTAATCGATCGATCAATATATGCAGATCAAGGGATTTATATGTTAGTTGCTAAGGTAAATTTATTACTTGATGTGGGCAAGAGAAACTATAACAATATGCGCCAATAACATATATACATTATATGAGTAGATTAGGACGAAGTAGATTTTATTACCCAATGTAGACAGATTATGATTTGCTTGATATGAATAGATTGAAATCTTACCACATCAGCAACCTTGCTACTCGATGTGGCTAGATGAAAATCTTGCTTGATGTAGTGCCTTCTTTATTGCCCGTTATTGGCATCATGGCAATAGTGTAGAACAAAACCTCATAATATCCTTCATTGTCATTTGTTGGTCCTTATGCCCTACGATGATAATGTAGGCTAAACAGACTTCCATCACTTGATGATGTGGATTCTTACCTACCCTATCAAATGCATGCTTTCTTGGGCTAAGCATATCCAAAGAGCACATGATACACACTTCTTGGGCTAAGCCTCCAAAGAGTATTTGATGTGTCTTTCTCAAACTAAGCATTGAAAGAATGCTAGATGTATCCTTATCAAGCTAAGCATCCAAAGAATGCTCAATCCATCCTTTTTGGGCTAAGTATCAAACGAGCCACCCGATATGCCCTTCTCAAGTTGAGCCACAATAATCCTCAATGCACTAATATTGGTATGCTGAGTCACGACTTGGGAGATTAAGGGACCACAACTCACCTATTAGGTCAACACAATCTGCTCGATGTGAGCATATCAATCGATCCATAGCAATTTTATCGATAAGCATTGATCGATTGACCTAGAGGAATATATTTAATGTGGGTAGATTTGTCAACCGAGAGTAATCTATCGGGTCTAGGTAGATTGACCTGATAGCCAATGCATAATATGACGAATCAACCAAGATCCAACTTTAGCATGTTAAAGTGCACAGATTGGTCATAGCCCTACGTGTTCATATTGGGCCGGTGCTCGATATGATTTGATCAACTAAAATAATTATGACAATAACAACTCGACATATGATAACATAATTAGTAGTGCGAAGACATAACCCGATCAATGTCTAACCCATGTGGACATCATACTAAATTTATAATCCAAAAAATATTCTGAAAATAGGGGAACATAAATATTTCACTCGTATCATGAAACAATTTCATAATTAACTTACTATAAAAGGCTATCTATGGCACGTAATTGAGATCAATTACTCTTTACTAAAATTATTTTATCCATATAGATTATTGATTTAATAAATATAAATCGATTAGGATAAATGTTTGAGTCTACATAAATCCCGTCATGTTAAAAATCTTATGCATGCCATCTTGAATTAAGTCGGGTTGATTAAGACATCATTGATATTATTATTCAATAATTAATAAAATTATTATTATATATAAATAATATTTTGAGTCGAATTTGTATAATATATATTACAAATTACATAAATAATTTATTTAATTATTCTTTTATCCATGTGTGGTGATGTAAAACACAAAGAATAATTTAATTCATATTTATGCTATATAAAAATTTATTTATAATAAGACAGTTTGGCCGAGTGGTCTAAGGCGCCAGATTTAGGCTCTGGTCCGAAAGGGCGTGGGTTCAAATCCCACAGCTGTCAGTTTATTATACTTCTTAAATCCGGTTTTTATTCCTCTAATAATTTATCCGATCTTCTCAAAATAAAAAAGTACAATATTGAAATTATTCTTAAATATTTTTTTCGGTTTACGAAAATCGGACAGTTGGCAGTTCAAATATTTTATATTATGAACTTACTCATCCAATTAAACACTATTTGTGAAATAATACATTACTGTATGTATTTTTTTTTAATATTTTAAAGTTTAAAAAATTAGAATTTAAATTATATATGTATATATACACATATATTATATGTATATATGTATGTATATATATATGTATATATATATACATATATATACATATATATATATACAAATATATATATACATATATATATATATATGTATATATATATGTATACATATATATATATATATGTATATATATATGTATACATATATATATAAATATATATATATATAAAGTGATGTTTATGGATCTTTGGAATGAGAACCAAATCGTGATGAGATCACGATAATGAGATTAATTTGTTAAATCTCAGATTTTGATGATGAAGTCAATTGTCATTTGTTATCTAATCTATATGTTGAGATAAGTGTGCAGGATTAACTACGATGAAAGTAAGATATGCAGCAGGAGTTGTGCCGGAGTTAAGACAATGTTCACGTTGGGAGTTCGAGAGTTCGACGGAAGTTCGGGCAGTCGTCGGAGGTTTTGCGGGAACAAATCCGAGAAGTCCATGAGCTTGCTAAAGAAGCTCGTCGGAACTCGCCAAGTGGATCGTCGCAAGTCTAGGAGTTTGCCAGAAGTCCGCAGGAGCATCACCGAGGGTTTATCGGATGATCGACGAAAGTTCGCCGGAAGCTCGCCGGAAGAAGCGATTGATGCACCGGAGCAAGATTGCAGTAAATGTCTTAGGAAATATCGTAGTTAGCACAATGATTAAGTTGAAAATGGGAGGTGATCCCATTAACTTAATCATGGGGCAATTGGGCCCCTGAAAAACCCGAATTGGCCCGAATGGATCAACCCATTCGGACCCTGATTTCTGCCAGGCGATTGAACCGCCCAAGCCAGGAGGTGGCATCGCTTGGGCTAAGTCTCCGAGCGAGACTGGGTGGTGCAACCGCCCCAGCCAAGAGGTGGCACCGCTTGGGCTCAGTCTCCGAGCGAGATTGGGCGGTGCAACCTCCCCTGACAAGAGGTGGCACCGCCTGAGCTCGGTCTTCGAGCTTTGGTAGGAGGTGCAACCGCCCCTAATAGAGGTGGCACCGCCTAGAGGCTCAGTCTTCGAGCTCTGCTAGGCGGTGCAATCGCTCCAGTAAGGAGGTGCAACCGCCAAATCCTAGAATTCTGGGAATTAACAGTTTTGAGCTCCAAATTCAAACTGGGTTGGGGCCTATAAAAACCCCACCCATTCTGTCACCCCCCGAATTTAATTCTCATTAGGAGGTGTGAACCTAATTCAAGATTGATAAATTTAATTCAACAAACAATCCATGATCCAATCACACATTTGAGGTCACTAAGAAAAACATTCAAGTTATTCACCTCTACAATCCACAATTCACAAAATCTGTGCAGTTTATAATCATACATCATGTCACTAGATGATTCTTAAAATCCAAAAGCAACTTAACTAAACCATAACTATATCATAAATCCATAAGCGCGGTAATTAATGCAATCACAAAACCAACATATCCTACATGTTTATATCAGTACACAGTTTAGACTTAACATTTCCAAAATCCTAACGTAAGAGGTACTTATCAAATATTTACAAGATACATCAATCTAGATTTGTCATTAATATTCATTACACCCAAAAAGAACTTATACAACATCAACCTATCAAGTACAAAATATTTACCCCAAAATCTTCTAGTCTTCCACTGCCTCAAACCAATTTACACATTTTAGTGAGCGATAAGCTATCCTGAAAAATTTATATAGCAACGGGGTGAGCATATAAAGCTCAGCAAATGACTAACATATCCATAGCAAAGAGGACAGTTTTCAAACAAATGAGGTATCAAAATACAAAGCAGAGATACAGGGTGAAACTGTAGCATGTTTTGTTTGAATGTAGAATTACAATATCATATCGTTCGAAGCACGTTTCATTTATACAATCGAGGAAAGGTAATTGGAGCATATCATTGGCATAAGGAGCATATCGATGACATATGGTAGTTTTCAAGGTATAACAAAGACTTATAATATTTCAGAAATATATCAAAGAACAAAACATGAATAGAAGCTCAAATGTCACATGACGATGCATTCATTTCATTCTTACCCAAAGCATGCATAGAAACATAGCCAAAGCTTTGGATATCATATCAAACACATAGAAGGTGAAGTGGAATCATAACATAATATGGTCCATCCATTTCTGAATGACCAACAAACATAAGTCTCCCACTTCTGGGAGCTCCATCCACCCACGTCTGAGTGAAATCATAGGGTGCCGGCAGAGCATCGCGGGTTCTAAGCATAACTCCTTTTTCCATTTCTAGCAAAGGTTCACATTTATCCCACAAACACCAGAGTACAAAGGGACAATATGAATACTGAAATTAGCATATATTGGAAGCAAATGTGGAACAATGAAATGTACATATGCCTTTCGAGTCAATACGATACAAACATAATCTTTCACAATGTATTCTGATTTGAAAGGAAACAAAAGCAAGAGCATACAAGGATTCCAAGAAACCATATATAGCTCAATTGAAATAAGAAAGTTAGATAAGTTCAATGTCCAAAGAAATGAAACTGGAAGAGGCACATATCGAAAGCAAATGCGGAACAATAGGATGCATGTGTCGAATCATTACGATGCAAACATGATCTTTTGATGATAGCTGCAGATGTACAAATAAATAAAGGACAAAAGTATACAGGAATTTAAGGTAAAAATGTAAATCTTAAATGAAGTAAGAGTTTTTTTCCAAAATCGATTTCCAAAGAGAAGAAACAAGGAAAGCCGAAATCGACCAAAGCTCGATTCTGGCAGAATTTGATAGGAACATTGTATGAACTATTTGGATAACCAATTATGCTCCAATTTATACAAAATAGGTGTCATTAGAAAGCTTTGTCAATCTAGTTTTAGGAAAATCAAGTTTAACAAGAATTGGAATTTACGACAGGGAGTTACAGATAATTTTGTAGCGTAAGGTCTGAAAATATTAGCTCTATTTTACTGAATCCATAGGGTCGATGAAAGTAGATGTTTCAGTTAGCAATTGTACTCCAAAAATTTCAAATCAGGTAAATACAGAAAGAATTTTGAGTCTATCTTCGAATAAATTATACTTTGTATGAATCTGAGTTCACGGCAGAAAGTTATAAGTAGTTAAGCAACAAGAGGTCAGAAATTTTGGTCCCTGTTTAACAGAATCTGTAGGGTTAATTTAAACAGAAGTCTTAGTAGGCATTTAAACTTCAAATCGTTCGATCTTAGTATCAAAATGAAGGTTTTTTTGTCTACTTTCAAATGGAACAGGTTTTGTCTAAACAGAGTTTATTACAAAATGTTATGACCGAAACATTGCATAGAGGTCAGATTACCGAAAAATTACAGATTCATAGCTTTATATCAAAACGAAAGGAGGTCTGGTTCTCAGTTGAAATATTTCAAATTTTGCAGAATAAAAATGGAAACAGAGATTAAGGTTACTGTGGGATGGGGTTAGAACACTTGCCTTAAAATTATTTGAATCCCAAATGTGGAAAAATTGATGAAAAACCTCAAGCTCTTCTTCTTCTTCTTCTTCTTCTTCTTCTTCTTCTTCTCTTCTCAAAGTCACGTTGGCTGCAACTCTTCAGGTTTGTTTTCTTTAACCTTTCATCTAATTATTTGGGTTTTGGCTAATGCAAAAGTTGCAAGGTGTCATGCATGCATAAAAGGGGCTAGGTGTCATCTTTAGAGCAAAGATAAGCGGCACCAACCTTATGTTAGTTCGTGACACATGTCCACTATATTTTTTTTTCTTTTTCTTTTTTAAACTTAAATCTGAATCTTTCATAAATTATATCAAACTTCTAATATTTACTCTTAGGTCCCTAGCCATAAACCTTTAATATAATATCATTTAATATAAAATAATTATTAAATAATCCTTATAAAAATAAACCTTTTACTAAATTTTTAAAAATGGGGGATGTTACACTCTCCCCTCCTTAAAAAAAAATTTAGTCCTCTAAATTTATCATACCTCATTCGACGAAAAGATGAGGATAAGCTTTCATCATTTCTTCCTCAAGCTCCCAAGTTGTTTCGTCTCCAGAATGATATCTCGAGATCACTTTAACTAGAGGGATAACCCGATTCCTCAAGATCTTTTCTTTTTTTATCAACAATCTGAGTGGGCTCTTTCATATAAGAAAGTCTTTATCAATCACCATCGGCTCATACTTAATGATACGAGAGGGATCAGGTATATACTTTCTTATCATTAAAACATGAAACATATCATGGATATGGCACAATGATGGTGGCAAGGCAATCCTATAAGCGACAGAACCAACCCTCTCAAGAATATCAAAAGGTCCAATAAATCTTGGGCTTAACTTTCATTTCTTCCCAAATCTTACAATGCCTTTAGAAGGGGAGACCTTCAGGAATACAAAATCCCCGATTTGAACTCAATATTTCGTCTTATGTTATCAGCATAACTCTTTTGATGACTCTGAGCAGTCTTTAACCTTTTTCTTATAAGTTGAATTTTCTCAGTAGTCTCTTGTACTTTTTCTGGTGCTAATAACTTTCTGTCGCCAATTTCTTCCCAACATATAGGCGTCCTGCACTTTCGCCCATATAAAGCTTCGTAACGAGCCATCTGAATACTTGAATGATAAATATTATTATAAATGAACTCAATAAGAGAAATATCTTTATCCCATTCACCTTTCCAATCCATAACATAGGCTCGAAGTAAATCCTCAAGTGTTTAAATGGTTCTTTCTGATTGACCATCAGTTTGAGGGCGATAAGCAGTGCTAAACTTGACTTTAGTACCAATAGATTCCTGTAACCTTCTCCAAAATCTAGATAGAAATCTGGAGTCTCTGTCAGAGATTATCTCCTTTGGAACACCATGAAGTCTTACTATTTCATTTATATATAAATCTGCAAGCTTATCAAGAGAATAAGTCATATTGATCGGTAGAAAATGTGCAGATTTCGTTAACCTATCAATGATAACCCAAATAGCATCATGCTTTCTAGAAGTTCGGGGTAGTCCTGAAATAAAGTCTATGGTAATACATTCCCATTTCCATTCAGGAATATCTAAAGGTTGCAACAAGCCTCCAGGCTTTTGGTGTTCTGCTTTGATTTGTTGACAAGTCAAATACTTTGAAACATATATTGCAATCTCCTTCTTCATGCCTTCCCACCAATAATTACTTTGGAGATCTCTATACATCTTAATGCTACCAGGATGCATGGTGTACTTTAAATTATGACCTTCCCTCATGATTTGATTTTTGATATCTGAGTCATTTGGAACACATATTCTATCCCCAAATCTCAATAGGCCATCCTTTGAAACTCGAAAATTCAGTTTCAATCCCTTTTCTACTTCATTCCTTAAGCAAATCAAGTATCGATCTCGTAGTTGTCCTCCTTTAATTTGTTGAATGAGATCAGATTGCACTTGGATGTAGGCCATTAATATCATTGAGTCTTGCCCTTTTCTCGTAACATTCGAATCATAATTCTCTTCTAATAACTTCCATTGCTTCACAACCAAAGTCGCCATAAAACTTGTAGATTTTCTACAAAGGGCATCTACTACAACATTAGCTTTACCCGGGTGATAACGAATGGTACAATCATAATCCTTTAGAAGTTTTATCCATCTTCTTTACTAACACCGGAGCACCCCATGATAAAACACTAGCACCAGAGCACCTTGATCTAATAGTCCTTGTAGTTGCTTTTTCAATTCCACTTACTCAAATGGTGTCATTCTACAAAGAGGCTTAGATATTGGAATTGTCCCAAGGACGAAATCAAAAGAAAATTCATCCTCTCTGTGTAGAGATAATCTAGGGAAGTCATCTTAAGGTACATCAGGCAAGGAGGTGAATCATGCCCAATACTCTCAAAATAAAAGATGGGATGATCTAGTATACAAAAAGTGATCATTTTGTATAACAATCTATACTGGTATGATTGGAAGATAGTCAATCCATACTTAATATAATATCAAAACTCCAAATATCTAAGAGAACTAAATCAGTAAGAAGTTCGTGTTCTCCAATAGATATCAAACAAGATGACCAGATCGAGTATGTTATCAAATAATCCCTAATAGTCGTATTTACATATAGCATATAATCCAATGGTTTAGGTTGAATGCCCATGTGATAAGCAAAATATTACCAATCAAATCATAGATGAGACACATGGTCAAAAAAATATTTGTATTTTTTCATAAACATGAATAGTACCTTCAACCACTAATTCAAAAGCTTTAGAATCATATTCCGTGATAACATACACTCTGACATGGGCTGATGATTTATGCGACAGTGATTCTTTTTTCTTGTCCAAAGGGCAGTCTTTCATTTTATGATCCAAATTTTCATAAGCAAAATAGGCTCCAGTCACCTACAAATACAAACGTATTTCATAATTTAACTTGCATCATACACAGGATTGAATCTTTTGTGGTAACTTCCCTTTTCAAATCGATGATGTCTTAACCCTCTTATTATCACATTCAGATTCATTTCTAATCTTTATTTTTTTTTTTTTTTGTAAACTTGTCCTTTCTATTCCTGTCCTTGATCTCTAGAAATTCTTTTGATCATCAGAATAATTTCGTGCATCAAATATCTTCTCCAATCACATCATATATTTTTCTGCTACCAATGTATTAGGTTCTCCACACTTCTACTATGCTACTCTGATTTAATATCCTCGATCAACCCTTTTATCGTACTTAATTAATCAAAAGTGGATGAAGTAGGAAGACTAAATGTCTTCATCATCCTAGATTCCTAAAATGCATCAAAGAAAATTTTCACCAATCACTATAGTTCACCAGACCTCAATATATTTTGCACGTCAACATATCAAATATTTCAGTGATCCTCAAACCATGCTCTGATACAACTCTGTCACGCCCCCCCCGAATTTAATACTCATTTAGGAGGTGTGAACCTAATTCAATATTGATAAATTTAATTCAACAAACAATCCAGGATCCAATCACACATTTGAGGTCACTAAGAAAAACATTCAAGTTATTCACCTCTACAATCCACAATTCACAAAACCTACGCAGTTTATAATCATACATCATGTCACTAGATGATTCTTAAAATCCAAAAGCAACTTAACTAAACCATAACTATATCATAAATCCATAAGCGCGGCAATTAATGCAATCACAAAACCAACATATACTACATGTTTATATCAGTACATAGTTTAGACTTAACATTTCCAAAATACTAACGTAAGAGGTACTTATCAAATATTTACAAGATACATCAATCTAGATTTGTCATTGATATTTCATTACACCTAAAAAGAACTTATACAACATCAAACTATCAAGTACAAAATATTTGCCCCAAAATCTTCTAGTCTTTCACTGCCTCAAACCAATTTACACATTTTAGTGAGCGATAAGCTATCCTGAAAAATTTATATAGCAACGGGGTGAGCATATAAAGCTCAGCAAATAACTAACATATCCATAGCAAAGATGACAGTTTTCAAACAAATGAGGTATCAAAATACAAAGCAGAGATACAGGGTGAAACAGTAGCATGTTTTGTTTGAATGCAGAATTACAATATCATATCGTTCGAAGCACGTTTCATTTATACAATCGAGGAAAGGTAATTGGAACATATCATTGGCATAAGGAGCATATCCATGACATATGGTAGTTTTCAAGGTATAACAAAGACTTATAACATTTCAGAAATATATCAAAGAATAAAACATGAATAGAAGCTCAAATGTCACATGACGATGCATTCATTTCATTCTTACCCAAAGCATGCATAGAAACATAGCCAAAGCTTTGGATATCATATCAAATACATAGAAGATAAAGTGGGATCATAACATAATATGGTCCATCCATTTCTGAATGACCAACAAACATAAGTCTCCCACGTCTGGGAGCTCCATCCACCCACGTCTGAGTGAAGTCATAGGGGGCCGGCAGAGCATCGCGGGCTCTAAGCATAACTCCCTTTACCATTTCTGGCAAAGGTTCACATTTATCCCACAAACACCGGATTACAAAGGGACAGTATGAATACTGAAATTAGCATATATTGGAAGCACATGCGGAACAATGAAATGTACATATGCCTTTCGAGTCAATACGATACAAACATAATCTTTCACAATATATTCAGATTTGAAAGGAAACAAAAGCAAGAGCATACAAGGATTCCAAGAAACCATATATAGCTCAATTTAAATTAAAAAGTTAGATAAGTTCAATGTCCAAAGAAATGAAACTGGAAGAGGCACATATCGAAAGCAAATGCGGAACAATGGGATGCATGTGTCGAATCATTACGATGCAAACATGATCTTTAGATGATAGCTGCAGATGTACAAATAAATAAAGGATAAAAGTATATAGGAATTTAAGGTAATAATGTAAAGCTTAAATAAAGTAAGAGTTTTTTTCCAAAATCGATTTCCAAAGAGAAGAAACAAGGAAAGCCGAAATCGACCAAAGCTCGATTCTGACAGAATTTGATAGGAACATTGTATGAACTATTTGGATAACCAATTTATACAAAATAGGTGTCATTAGAAAGCTTTATCAATCTAGTTTTAGGAAAATTAAGTTTAACAAGAATTGGAATATACGACAGGGAGTTACAGATAATTTTGTAGCGTAAGGTCTGAAAATATTAGCTCTATTTTACTGAATATATAGGGTCGATGAAAGTAGATGTTTCAGTTAGCAATTGTACTCCAAAAATTTCAAATCAGGTATATACAGAAAGTATTTTGAGTCTAGCTTCGAATAAATCATACTTTGTATGAATCTGAGTTCACAGCAGAAAGTTATAAGTAGTTAAGCAACAAGAGGTCAGAAATTTCGGTCCTTGTTTTACAGAATCTGTAGGGTTAATTTAAACAGAAGTCTTAGTAGGCATTTAAACTTCAAATCGTTCGATCTTAGTATCAAAATGAAGGTTTTTTTGTCTACTTTCAAATGGAACAGGTTTTGTCTAAACAGAGTTTATTACAAAATGTTATGACCGAAACATTGCATAGAGGTCAGATTACCGAAAAATTACAGATTCATAGCTTTATATCAAAACGAAAGGAGGTCTGGTTCTCAATTGAAATCTTTCAAATTTTGCAGAATAAAAATGGAAATAGAGATTAAGGTTACTATGGGATGGGGTTAGAACACTTGCCTTAAAATTATTTGAATCCCAAATGTGGAAAAATTGATGAAAAACCTCAAGCTCTTCTTCTTCTTCTTCTTCTCTTCTCAAACTCACGTTGGCTGCAACTCTTCAGGTTTGTTTTCTTTAACCTTTCATCTAATTATTTGGGTTTTGGCTAATGCAAAAGTTGCAAGGTGTCATGCATGCATGAAAGGGGCTAGGTGTCATCTTTAGATTAAAGATAAGTGGCACCAACCTTATGTTAGTTAGTGACACATGTCCACTATATATTTTTTTTTTCTTTTTTAAACTTAAATCTGAATCTTTCATAAATTATATCAAACTTCTAATATTTACTCTTAGGTCCCTAGCCATAAACCTTTAATATAATATCATTTAATATAAAATAATTATTAAATAATCCTTATAAAAACAAACCTTTTACTAAATTTTTAAAAATGGGGGATGTTACACATTAAGCACTTAAAGGGCACAAAACATACACCGAAATCCTGATCTTGTTCTGTGTTTTTAGAGCTCAAAATTGTTGTAAAGGCCAAAAGTTCTTCTCCCCCTTTTCTTTCAAGTTCTGAGCTTTAAAGAGAGGAGAGAAAATTCTGTAAGGGTTGTCTCCTAAGCCCGTCAAAAGGAGTGAACCTGTAAAAGGGTAGTTGGCCTTTGCCTATTGAAGGAAGGCCTCTAGTTGACGTCGGTGACCTCGTCGGTGGAGGAAGCCAAAAGTGGAGTAGGTCAAGATTGACCGAACCACTCTAAATCTCGGTTTGCATTTACTTTAAGCATATTATCATTACTGCAAACCTCCTCTAAAGCTTACTACTTTCTACGCATATACGATCGGGTTTCAAGCTTTGCACTTTCCGAATTGGCGTTTAGACGTAAATCAGTTTTGTCGTACGATCATCATATTTCTATTTGCGTTTACGTTTTGATTTCTATCATAACTGCAAACTGCCTTTATATCCTTGCTTAAACTGTATCTCACTTAATCAAGTGATTTACGAATCAAGATTTAGATGTAAATCAGTTTTTTCGTATGAATATCATATTTCAGTTTGTGCCTACTATCTGATTAGAATCATAACTGCAAACTGCATTTATATCTTTGCTGCATCTTGCTTAAACAAAAGTTAAAGTGACTTACGAATCAGTTTTCTTACTAAAATTACCTTTAACGAACGAACGCAGTTTTTATTTTTAGAAGAAGGTTTTCCGCTGCACTAATTCACCCCCCCCCCCCCCCCCCTCTTAGTTCTCTTGATCCTAACAATTGGTATCAGAGTGGGGTTAACTCTCAAACGGATTAAAACCAAAGAGACATGGCATACGTCGGAAACCAAGAGGGCCATTCTATTACACGTCCACCCATGTTCAATGGGACGGACTACAACTATTGGAAGACCCGAATGAGGATCTTTCTTATTTCTATGGATTTTGAACTTTGAAATCTTGTCGAAAATGGATTTTCGAAGTCTTCTCTTCCAATGATCGATTGGAATGAATTGGAGAAGAAGGCTTTTGCTCTTAATGCAAAGGCTATGAATGCCTTATTTTGTGCGCTTGATAAAAACGAGTTCAACCGTGTTTCGGTTTGTGAAACTGCATTTGATATTTGGCACACACTCGAAGTGACTCACGAAGACACAAGTAGAGTGAAAGAGTCAAAAATCAATCTTTTGCTACATTCTTTCGAACTTTTCCGGATGAAACCGAGTGAGACTATTGGTGACATGTTTACCCGTTTCACGGATGTCGTCAACAGTCTAAAAGGACTCGAAAAAAGTTTTTCAGATTTTGAGCTCGTAAATAAGATTCTAAGATCCCTTCCTAAGAGTTGGGATCCTAAAGTCACTGCTACTCAAGAGGCAAAAGATCTAAACAACTTCCCTCTTGAAGAACTAATCGGGTCATTAATGACCTACGAGATGACTTGCAAAGCTCATAAAGAGCAAGAAGATATCCTTCCAAAGAACAGGAAGGATATGACACTTAGAACTTCAGAAGACCACTTGAGAGAAAACTCAAGTGATGAGGACTGTGACGATGACTTGGCACTTCTAACAAGAAAATTTAAAAAATTCATTAAAAGAAACAAGTTTAAGAATGACACAAAAAATAAACTTGAACCAAAGAAGGACCAAGTTATTTGCTATGAGTGCAAAAAGCTGGGACACTACAAGAGTGATTGTCCCCAAGTCAAAAAGAGAACATCAAAGAAGAAGGCGCTCAAAGCAACATGGGATGACTCGAGTGCGTCCGAAGAAGAGGAGTCCAACACCGAGTAGGTTGCTCATTACGCCTCAATGGCCATCGGAGAGGAGGTAACAAATTTAATATATGCAGATTTATCATTTGATGAATTATTAAATGCCTTCCATGACTTATTTGATGAATGCAAGATTATTAGTAGAAAATATAAATTGCTAAAAAAGGAGCATGATAGTCTTACTTGTAATTTCAATAAGTTAAAGACTGAATATCATGATAGTTTAGGTTCATGCATAAAATATCATGATCTAGAAACTCTCCGAAAGGAAAACTTGCTACTTAAGGACACATTGAAGAAATTCGAGGTTAGTAGCAAGTCCTTGAACATGATCCTTGCAAACAAGGGTCACGTTCCCAAAAGAAGTGGAATCGGATTTGTGAGAAGTCCTCACCAAAATCCAACCACCTTCATAAAAGGCCCTATCTTACATGTTCGACACCAAAGCAAATGCAACTTTTGTTGCAAACTTGGACACAAAACGTATTATTGTCCATTCAAGAAAATTAGTCCAAACAAATTAATTTGGGTTCCTAAAGGAACCATGATAAATTCTATGCAATATGATAAACAATGTAGATCTATTTTTGAGGCACCCAAAAGCAAATAGGTACCTAAAGATCATCCTTTCTTGTAAAGATATAAAATATCTTAAGTTGGGAGCAAGAAATAATATCCTGCTCTTTGGATTCTCGATATTCATGACCCAAGATCCAAAAAGAACTCGCGATGCTCTCTAGCCTAAATAACAAAAGAGGATTAGAAAGTTAAAATTACAAATGTGATATAGATATAATCCTATTTGATCTCTCAGAATTGGAAACCCATGATCCTCACTTCACATATCCTCTAGATTTTCAAACTCATTGAATTCATCCGTTCGTTACTTTCAAATCCAACTATATCATGAACTTACTAAGTTTGTCATGAACTTGCAAGGCTTACCAACCTAAACAATATGTCACAAACATGTACACGACATTTAGAGTATGCACGTCACAAGATCTATCTTGATCATGCAAAATTTCTTATCTTACAATGAAAATTCTTACATAATTACGTAAGTAAAGTTGATTGCTCTGAATGAAAATTCTTCTCAAGTCAAAAATATTCAAATCAGATCACATTGCGGTCAGAACAAGGGCTCATCGCCTGCAGGCGGTGGCGCTGCCCCAGTTGGAGGTAGCACCTCCGGCTGTCACATGTTGCAAGCGGTTGCACCGCCCTAGCCAGCAGTGCAATCGCCCGCAACTCTGCCTCTTTTTAACCCGAGCTAGGGCCGGCGGTAGAACCGACCCCAACTCACTCCCTTCCCCTCTTTACTCTTCTAAAGCTTCGCCATCTCCATTTCACCCCTCATAGCATCCCAAATACTCCTCATTTTGAAGCAAAAGATCAACAATCTCTCCTTCTATTAAAGATCTCACTAAGTTATTCTCTAAGAACCCCTTAAATTTTGTTTTTGATTCATTTACTCTTGCTCATTACTATCCTCTTAAATAGCAGTAGTTATAGGGTCTAGAAGATCCTCAAGGGACAAAGGGAAGAGGAGATTAGTGGAAGATTTTGATCTTACCCTTTTCGATTCAAAATATCATGCTGAAAAGTTTTCCTCTTTCGAACTTAGGAGTGTCAATAAGGGAAAACATGTAGATTTAAATGAACTAAGAGACTTAGAGACAATCCAATGGTTGCAAACTTAGATCTACTCCCTATTTTATAAATTAGTGAACCCATCTATCCAAGACTTATTAGATTGTTTTACAACAATATACAAGTAGATGAAAAAGAAAGAATGTCTACCTATCTCTTAGGACAACACATCTCCATTACGGATAAATTCATTTGCGATATGATAGGCATTCCCATAAAAAATAGAGGACTCTACTTTAGAGGATCATGGGATGATGAGACTGTTAGGACAACATATGTTGAAGCCTTAGGAACAATTTTCGCCAATCCCAACTTAGCATTTGTTCCTAAAAGTTGTGAACATCTACTGCCACTAAACACTAAGGTACTTCATCATATCCTAACTAGCATCATTCTCCCTAAACAATACCATCATGATGAAGTAAGCCAACTAGAATTAGGAACTATGTATTGGATCATGAAAGGACATGACATCTGTCTTGGTTATCTTATCCAGCAAAACATGTTAGAACTATCTAAGAAAGACATTATGCTTCCATACGGTGGTATAATCATTAGAATACTGAAAGCCTACGATATTCCAATACCACCGGAAGAAGAAATAATAAAAGTAGATAGGTTTAGCATAATAAATAAAAATCTACTTTACCGATTAAGATGTGTTTATAGAAATGGTAACTGGGTTAGAATGCCTAGAAGAACCGATCCCCCTCAACCTGAACCAGAACCAAAAACACTAGTCTTTAGGGGTACTCAATCTCCTCCGATTTGTCCCTTTGAGGAAACACATTCATTTGAGCAAGCTCCTGCATCATCTGTCGAAGATATTGGGATTCGGATGGACCGATTTGAACAAAGACAAGAACTGCTTGAACATCGACAAGATCAAATCCTATCTGAGCTGCAGCAAATTCATCGACAATTTGACTCTTTATTTAGGCATTTTAATTTTTCACCTCCTGAATGAGCTTATATGTGTATTGTAAACTCTTTATGTTACTCACTATGATCACAATGCCTTATACCTTGATCTTTGATATGGTTACCTGATGTATTTATTTGTGAGTAGAGTTACAAACATCACTCATTGTTTAATCTCGTTACTCACTGTCGGATTTTACATCGAAACTAAATGTTTTTTAAAACCTTGTGTCTTGGTTTCCATGATTTGTGAAAATGATATACCAATGCAGTTGATGCGTCATGTTATTATATTGCCATAATATTAAACATCAACTAGCTGATATTTTTACAAAACCTCTAAGTGAAGAACAATTTGATTTACTAATAAGAGAATTATGAATGTTGATGTGTCCAAACACATAAACTAGTTAAAATTATTTTTCGGACTTTATTGAATGATCAAATCACTTAACTACCATTACATGCCTAAATAACATGTTGGAAATTATGTGTTGAATACAAAATTTTCCATAACAATAAGCATGCTTTGTCTTCATGATTATATAGCATAGTCTTGTCCGAATGCATAAAAGTGTTAATTTCATTTTTGGATTCGCTTAACAATTGGTATCTTAAAAATCAGATTTTCTCATACACTTATTATATGAAAAATATTTTTCTGAAATGGAATTGATGAAATGATTCCTGCTTATAAATTCCATCTTGAAATATGGATGATAGTGTTTTTACTTGCAAAGATTTGTTTCACATACATATCTTGATACCTGTAAAAATGAAGCATGATTCAATCTTTCATTGACTTTAACTTCATGATTTAATCTTTCATCGGTTTTAATTTCACTCAAAGTAAACTCACAAATAGCTGGTATCACAAATGACCTTCCTCCTTCATGCAAAAAGATTATAACAAATAAAAAGGAAGAAGTATTCAAAGCAATCTATGTATCATGCTTTCCTTTATATGCTTGGAAAATAACATGTAAATGCATGAACAACTATCACACTTATGCTCAAAATTCGCTTATTGTTCTCTTGCTATCACAATTACCATGCTTTTTGTTGATGACAAAGGGGGAGAAATATATGAGTATTAATGCCATGCTTGCATCACCAAGAGATATATGAATAGATGCTATGATTGCTATAATTTGCATTATGCCTTTTTTGTATCATGTCAAGATATCAAAAAAACTTACTTCGCAGTTTTACATGTTGATATATGATGAATTGCTACTATTACCATCATTCAAACTTGAAATGTGAAATTTGAAAATGAATGTCAAGCCTTGACATCATCTTCAGAGAGATACATCATGATGGGAATCATGATGGGAGTATTGATAAGTTTAAATGATTTTAACTTATCAATTTGTCTCTTGAATTCAAAAGGTTTGAATTCAAGAATGACTTATCTCAAGTATGACATATAGACAGGGGGAGTTAAGGTTAACTCCATTAACAATTGATTGTCATCATCAAAAAGGGGGAGATTGTTGAATCTCGGATTTTGATGATGAAGTCAATTGTCATTTGTTATCTAATCTATATGTTGAGATAAGTGTGCAGGATTAACTACGATGAAAGTAAGATATGCAGCAGGAGTTACGCCGGAGTCAAGACAATGATCACGTTGGGAGTTCGAGAGTTCGACGGAAGTTCGGACAGTCGTCAGAGGTTCTGCGGGAACAAATCCGAGAAGCCCATGAGCTTGCTAAAGAAGCTCGTCGGAACTCGCCAAGTAGATCGTCGCAAGTCCAGGAGTTTGCCGGAAGTCTGTAGGAGCATCACCGAGGGTTCATCGGATGATCGACGGAAGTTCGCTGGAAGCTCGCTGGAAGAAGCGATTGATGCACCGGAGCAAGATTGCAGTAAATGTCTTAGGAAATATCGTAGTTAGCACAATGATTAAGTTGGAAATGGGAGGTGATCCCATTAACTTAATCTTGGGGCAATTGGGCCCCTGAAAAACCTAAATTGGGCCGAATGGATCAACCCATTTGGACCCTGATTTCTGCTAGGCGGTTGAACCACCCAAGCCAGGAGGTGGCACCGCCTGGGCTAAGTCTCCGAGCGAGACTGGGCGGTGCAACCGCCCCAGCCAAGAGGTGGCACCGCTTGGGCTCAGTCTCCGAGCGAGACTGGGCGGTGCAACCTCCCTTGACAAGAGGTGGCACCGCCTGAGCTCGGTCTTCGAGCTCTAGCAAGAGGTGCAACCACCCCTAACAGAGGTGGCACCGCCCAGAGGCTCAATCTTCGAGCTCTGCCAGGCGGTGCAACCGCTCCAGTCAAGAGGTGCAACCGCCAGATCCCGGAATTCCGGGAATTGATAGTTTTGAGCTCCAAATTCAAACTGGGTTGGGGCCTATAAATACCCCACCCATTCAGCACTGAAAGGGCACAAAACATACACCGAAATCTTGATCTTGTTCTGTGTTTTTAGAGCTCAAAATTATTGTAAAGGCCAAAAGTTCTTCTCCCTGTTTTCTTCCAAGTTCTGAGCTTTAAAGAGAGGAGAGAAAATTTTATAAGGGTTGTCTCCTAAGGCCGTCAAAAGGAGTGAAACTATAAAAGGGTGGTTGGCCTTCGCCTATTGAAGGAAGGCCTCTAGTTGACGTCGGTGACCTCGTCGGTGGAGGAAGCCAAAAGTGGAGTAGGTCAAGATTGACTAAACCACTCTAAATCTCGGTTTGCATTTACTTTGAGCATATTATTCTTACTGCAAACCTCCTCTAAAGCTTACTGCTTTCTGTGCATATACGATCGGGTTTCAAGCTTTGCACTTTCCGAATCGGCGTTTAGACGTAAATCAGTTTTGTCGTATGATCATCATATTTCTGTTTGCGTTTACGTTTTGATTTCTATCATAACTGCAAACTGCCTTTATATCCTTGCTTAAACTGCATCTCACTTAATCAAGTGATTTACGAATCAGGATTTAGACATAAATCAATTTTTTCTTACGAATATCATATTTCAGTTTGCGCCTACTATCTGATTAGAATCATAACTGCAAACTACATTTATATCTTTGCTGCATCTTTCTTAAACAAAAGTTAAAGTGACTTACGAATCAGCTTTCTTACCAAAATTATTTTTAACGAACGAACGCAGTTTTTATTTTTAGAAGAAGGTTTTCCGCTGCACTAATTCACCCCCCCTCTTAGTGCTCTTGATCCTAACATAATTCACATTTAAATATGGACTATAAATAATCCTAGTCATAAGTTACTTGAGAGGAACATCGAGATAACCGAATAAACTAGTATGCTATATACTTATCTATATGATGGAGGTAGTTGGTCTCATAGTTACTCGTGTGGAGACACTAGGGATATAGTGTAGGTGCTCATTGGAGAATGAGTTTATTAATTGTTCCGCTAACAGAATATTGGATGGTTAATGATAACTCATTGTCAAACAGTGATTTCATTGTCCTAGTGGTGTACCTAGTCCTTAGACTTGAGATACCAAGAATATCCTGTATAAATACTCTACTCTTTGATACTAGACTTATAGGTTTGAATATACCAAATCTAGCACAGTTGATCATCGAGAGTGATAGTCAACCTTACAATGAATATTAAGTATCGATAGAGGATCATCTACTCTCGGTGTCATAAGAAGAATATCCCATGTGTTCTTGCTCAGACAAATCCCTGGTTAGGGTCATTCAGATTGAGAGAGAAAGAGTTCTCCGGGAGAATCCGATTAGAGTGAGACTCGAGTAGAAACCATATGGGTCTGACAACACCATGCTTGGTATATGATCTCTGTGATATTAAATGGATGAGGGACTATAGGTACATGATAACTGAGGATAGACATGTCCAATAGATTAGATTCCCCTATATTATCTGGGGACTACGACGTAGTGGCATAGTACGTCCATAGTTGATGAGTTAAGTGAATTATTATGAGTTAAGTGAAGATAATAATTTACTTAGCCAAAATGAGTTTTGATAGGTATGACTTATGACTAGCTTGATATTGGGATCAGAGGGCCACACACATATGGTAGGCAATACGACGAGTAGAGGTTTGGATATGAGATATCCGTCGGAGCCCCTATCTTATTGGATATCTAATAAGCCCATGAATTATTGGATCCTATGGATGAGATCCAATAAGAGCTAATGAGAGATTATTGGATAGAGATCCACTAATCTAAGAGGCTTGGGTAGTTGAATGGAGATCTAATACCCAATAGGGTAGTATCCATTAGGATTAAGTTGATAGGGGACCTCTATAAATAGGAGGGAACGAAAAGTTCATAGACTAGAGTCTTTTTGAGTTGTCATCTCCTATTATCCTCTTCCCATCTTGTCCTCACATAGCAAACTAGGAGATTTGAGGAGCATCGTCGCATCCCTGTTGTGTGGATCAACGTTAGAAAGGAGGGCGCGCTTGACTTCCTTCATCCTCTCCTATAAATATGTAGGGATTCAGGGATATACGATCTCCTTAAGTAACACAATCTATCTCACACGTCTTTTAAGTTTCGTGGATTTTGCGCACCAATCTTCGCACGACAACGAACACATCTTTGAGAAATTTAATGATTTTGTTTTATATTCTTCCGCTGCGCATGTGATGTCGCCCCATAGATTTCCCTACAAGCAGATCGAGGGATTTATAGGTCAATTGCTAAAGTAAATCTATTACTTAATGTGGGCAGGTTGAGAGAAACTATAACAATATGCACCAACAACGTATCTACCTTATATGGATAGATTAGGACGAAGTAGATTTTATTACCCGATGTGGACAGATTAGGATTTGTTTGATATGAATAGATCGAAATCTTATCACATCAACAACCTTGCTATGCTTGATGTGGCTAGATGAAAATTTTGCTTGATGTAGTGCCTTCTACATTGCCCATTGTTGGCATCATGGCAACACTGTAGAACAAAGCCTTATAGTATCCTCCATTGTCGTTTTTTGGTCCTTAGGCCCTACGATGATAATATAGGGTAAACATACTTCCATGCTTGATGATGTGGATTCTTACCCACCCTATCAAATACATACTTTCTTGGGCTAAGCATATCCAAAGAGCACATGATACACACTTCTTGGGCTAAGCCTCCAAAAGAGTATTTGATGTGTTCTTCTCGAACTAAGCATCGAAAGAGTGCTCGATGCATCATTATCAAGCTAAGCATCTAAAGAATGCTCGATCCATCCTTTTTGAGCTAAGTATCAAAAGAGCCACCCGATATGCCCTCCTCAAGTTGAGCCACAATAATCCTCGATACACTAATATTGGTATGCCGAGTCACGACTTGGGAGATTAAGGGACCACAACTCACCTATTAGACCAACACAGCTTGCTCGATGTGAGCATATTAACCGATCCATAGCAATTTTCCCAATAAGCATAGATCGGTTGACTTAGAGGAATATGTTTGATGTGGGTAGATGTGTCAATCGAGAGTAATCTATCGGGTCTAGATAGATTGACTCGATAGCCAATGCCTAATATGGCAAATCAACCAAGATCCAACTTTAGCATGTCAACTAAAGTTTGAAGTGCACAGGTTAGCTAGAGCTCTACGTGTTCATATTGGGCAGGTGGTCGATATGATTTGATCAACTAAAGTAGTTAGGACAGTAGCAACTCAACATGTGATAACATAATTGGTAGTGCGAAGACATAACCCGATCAATATCTAAGCTATGTGGATATCATACCAAATTCATAATTCGAGAAATATTCTTAAAACGAGAGAACATGGAATATTTTACTCCTATCATGAAATATTTTTATAATTAACTCACTATAAAAGGCTATCTATGGCACATAATCGAGATCAATTACTCTTTACTAAAATAAAATAAATATTTGAGTCTACATAAACCCTTGAGCATTTGAATATTTGTTGTAGTCATATTGAAAATCGTATGCATGCCATGTTGAATTGAGTCGGGTTGATCAAGAGTCAAGACATCATTGATATTATTATTTTATAATTAATAAAATAATTATAATATTTTTGAGTTGAATTTGTATAAGTGTATATTACAAATTATATTAATAATTTATTTAATTATTCGTTTATAAAAGTTTAGTGATGTAAAACAATTAGCGTAATCTAATTTATATTTATGCTATATAAATATTTATTTATAATAAGACAGTTTGGTCGAGTGGTCTAAAGCGTTAGATGGGTTCAAATCCCACAGCTATCAGCTTTTATATTTCTCATGTTTTTATTCCTCGAATAACTGATACGGTCTTCTCGAAATAAAAAAGTACAATATATTGAGATTATTCTTTAATAATTTTCTCGGTTTACCAAAATCGGACAGTTGGCGGTTCAAATGTTTTATATTATGAACTTACTCATCCAATTAAACACTATTTGTGAAATAATACATTGCTGTATGTAATTTTTTTTTAATATTTTGAGGTTTAGAAAATTAGAATTTCTCAGAAGCCTAACTATTCCTATTATCTTTTTTTCGCATCTCTAATCTTATTCTGTTCACTTCCCACAAATAAATAGATATCACATTTGGTTTGGATGAACACATTGAATCTATTTATCACACACAATACACCAAAACGGCCGATCTATTACTTCCCATCCACTGTGGAGCCCATGACACAAATCAAGAGTTAGTATTATGAGGAGTATTATAGTCATTTAAGCCACCGCAAGAGCAGCGGGCGGTGCACGGTGAAAGGGTGCGGCGATCAGGGTGTAACTTCCCTTCTCCCCCCACGAAACCGTAAGATATCTCGCCGCCGTCCTCTCGTCTTCCGCCTCGACCATGGTGAGTGATCAGGATTCTCTTGTCACCTTCGTTTACTTCCTCCTCTTGTTCCATTCTTTCCCACACCTCTCCGTGATATTTGTAGTTCGCTTCGTAGATCCGCAGTGCTCTTGATTCGATTCTTCCGAAGCATGCCTTTTTTGCGTGCCCTAGCTTCTATGGATCCGTTCGATGCTTTATTTGGTGTGTTATTTGATCTACAATTTAGTTTGTCGTCTGTTGGGTACGGATCTGCAGTCTGGAAGAAGGAAGACTAGGGAGCCCAAGGAGGACAACGTGACGCTTGGGCCGGCTGTGCGGGAAGGGGAGCAAGTATTTGGTGTTGCTCACATCTTTGCATCATTCAATGACACATTCATTGTGAGTCAGATTTCCCTCTTTAAGAACGAGCTGTTTTGACAAGGCATGCTATTCATCCCTGTATACTAACGGTTTCTCTTTTCTAATAGCATGTAACAGATTTATCGGGGAGGGAAACATTAGTTCGTATCACAGGTTATTTCTAACTTTCTATAATTCTTTTATCTGGGATGTGATCAGATGAAAATTTTACCTACTTCATTAGGTTAGCAAGTTCATCATTGATCATGTTAATGGCTTGTTGTATTGGATTCAGCAGGGATACTTATTGCTGTTATCTGTCATTGAGATAGAAACAAGAATGTTAACTTGGATGCAGTATTAGAATGGAAATGGTAGATTAAATAGTTTTGAAAGTACTTGGCAATAGTGTGAAAAAAAAAGGGGGATGGTTAAGTAGCCATAAATGTCTATTCATGTTCTAACAGTAAATATGTTGGTTGCATTTGTTTGGTTGTTGGGAAACACACATCGATACGTGCACACTTGGCTGGCTTTTCAAAAGTTCAGTCAGGTGATTATAATTGATATTTTTCTCTGTGTTTGTTCATATAAATTGATGTTTGTGCTCGATCTTTGATGTGTGGCCCTCAGGATTACCTTTTCATACATAATGAAACTGTTTTGAGGCACAGCCTTGCAACATGAATTTATGATTCCAGATAATCTTTGAATTGTTTCCTTGTTCATTTGATTTTTAGGCCTTTGTGTTCGATTTTAATTTAAAAAAGGAACACTGGAATTGAGCTATACTTGTCTTTTGCTGCTCATCTATTATTCATTGAGAATATTCTTGCCAATGCTATCATGAGGTCCCTAGTTCATGGAAGAGGAATACACTCAAATTTAGGTTGAATCTCTATGAGATTACATAACTAAGAAATGTGTATGTTATTTAAAGTAAGTTATGATGTGAGGGATGGACAACTAACACAGATGAGAAAATGTGTAATTGCCTCTCTTGGAAGGATCATAAGTTTTCACAGTTCTAATTTATTAAAATTTAGGGACTATCTTTTTCTCTTACCTCTTGAATTAATCTTGTAGGAAGGAATGATTTTTAAGTGAAATCCTGTGTATAGAAAACTGGATAATTCATGACGAAGACAATGTATAAGAAGGTATATGAGTTAGCGGTTAGAATCTTGGTTAATCTTGGAAATCTCTGTGAAGCATAAAGCCTTTTTGCCTAGATAAGACCTGAAAACTTGTTCCTTTTTGGTTTCTGTTCTCCTTTCTCTTGCTTCTCTCTTTCTTCTAATATTTTATTTTTGATTGATGGATGAGTAGTGACATGCATATTTTGCTATATTCTGGTGGTATGAAGGTCAAAGCTGACACGGATGAATCATCCCCATATGCAGCATGTCACGAACAGTCGTCGCGCACCCGCAATAATTCCGTTCAACGAACCGTTCATCGCTCTCATCTACATGTATAGTTACTTGGCAGCTTGTTTTGCCTTGGTTTTGAGTCATTTTCCTTGTAAAAATGTAAGTTCGAACAAGCTGCAGCGTTACAAAGCGACCGCTCATCGAACCGAGCAAAACAGCCCCAAAACAGCCCAAAACAGCTCCGTTTTCGTGTGCCACGGGTTGATTTATGGAATCTGCCTCCGCTCACCAAAACGTCAGCTATCTCAGCCCCTTTGAACCCCCCGGGTGGCATAGGGCTGGATGGGGCTTCGGTATAGTACCGAGCGTTGAACACTCATTCGTAAGTTCGCACGTTGCCTTGACGGGAACTTGTTGTCACGCCCGGGACTCGGTGAGCAGTTGTTTGTGGGCTTGCAGCTGTTCGTTCAACCTTCTAAAGCCCTTGTTTTCCCCCTCTCCCTCTTTTCTCTTGTGCACGCAAGGTGCTCGCTGAATTGCTTGTAAAGCTTCCCCTCTTTTTGCGAGACGTCGGGACTTGTCCGTCGCTCGTTCTTTCGAACTAATCAATTTTCTCTTTTACAGGTCCTTCGGGACCTGCGAGAGGTTACGAGTGGGCTAATCTTTGCGGAGCAATATCGCAAGGGCAAAGCGCGACTTAGGTAACGCAAGCTAAGTTCGCGTCTTGGCCGCAAGGGTGCCTCACGCCTTAGGCAATTCCAGCTAAGGCCGTGATAGTGTGGTATCAGAGCGGGCAAGCACTTCGAGCGAGCAGCGAAGGAACTTCACAACTTCGCCATGACAAAGCATCGTGGCGAATCCAACAAGACGGGGCAAGCCGGACCCTTGCCCCAAGCAGTCGCAGGTGGGCTGCATGTGCACACTCGCTCTCAGGCTGTTGGAGCCGCTCAAGAGGAGCGCGGCAGCGAACATGATGAGCGAGAAGTTGGCTACTCTCTGCGAGCGGAGGAGGTGCAATCTGGGGCACCAACTAGGAAAAAGCGTCACAAGGAGAGACTCACAACGGCGGAAACTCGCCTGGATGTTCTTGAAGCGAGCGTCGAGGAACTCTACTATGACCAACAAAGGCTTGTTGGGGTAGAGAGCTCGCAAGAGGAAGCGGAGTCCAGGATCGACAAGGTCGAGGCCCTAGTCGATCGACTGTCTGATGACACCAAAGACTCCGTGCAATACTTACAGGATGTTGTGGCGGAACTCACTTCAAAGGTGGCCATGCTCACAAGAGCACTAAATGCGGGAGGAAGCAACACCCGCGTTGCACCACCACAAAACTTGAGGGCACCCGAGCCGCATGGTTATGGAGGGGCCAGAGATGCCAAAGAGCTCGAGAATTTTTTGTTCGACATGGAACAATACTTTCGAGCTACGAGGCCCGATTATGAAGATACCAAAGTTTCTATAGAAACAATGTGTCTAAACGGAGATGCGAAACTTTGGTAGCGAACCCATTGGGAGGAGATCCAATAAGGTCGGTGTCAGGTTGACACATGGGAAGACTTGAAGCGGGAGTTGAGAACTCAGTTCCTACCTAAGAACACAGAGTTCGTCGCAAGAAGGAAGTTGAGACAACTCCGCCAGAGTTCCACCATTCGAGACTATGTGAAACAATTTTCTGCACTAATGCTGGACATACAGGACATGCCCGAGAAGGACAAGTTGTTCAGCTTCCTCGATGGTTTGAAGCCATGGGCTCAACAGGAACTAAATCGAAGGAATGTCACCGATGTGGTCGGGGCAATTGTTGTTGCAGAAAGGCTCACCGACTTTGTTTCCTCCGAAGACCCAGGGAGAAGGAAACAATCTTCAGGCAATCGCCATCCAAAACATTCTCGAGGGAAGGAACTCGGGGACGAACAAAAGAAGAAGAGTTCCCACAAAGGGCCAAGCCCGAAAGGCAAGGCCCCGAAACCTGATGGATGCTTCTTTTGTGGAGGACCACACATGGTGAGGGAGTGCCCACAAAAACAGGCACTCAATGCGCTAACAGCTTCCATCCACCCTCCCAAATCGAACAAGGGCAAGGTTGTCGCCCTTAGTTCGAGTAGTTCTGAAGCCAGCAGCGACGATGAGGAGTCGCAAGGACCCCGGATGGGAGCCATGCGTTTGTTGAACGCCATACGGGGTCAAGTGGGGGAGAACCCGAAGACAAGGCAATAAAAAGCAGGAAGTGGCGAGCTAATGTATGTTGACATTAAGCTCAATGACCAAATAACTTGTGCAATGGTGGACACGGGCGCTACCCACAACTTTATAGCCGATCGAGAAGCAAAGCGACTTGGGTTGATCTTAGAGAAGAGCCCAAGTCGAGTGAAGGCGGTGAACTCAGAGGCCAGGCGAATCTCCGGATTGGCAAAGGGAGTTCCTATCAAGATCGGAACATGGAGCGGGAATACCAACATGATGGCGGTGCCACTGGATGACTTCCAAGTAATTCTTGGAATGGAGTTTATGCACGCGGCGAAGTTGGTGCCTATGCCGTTCCTAAACTCCTTGTGTATGATGGAAGGCAATGACCCCTGCGTGGTTCCTGTCTCTCGGAGAGGAACCAAAGAACCGCAACACATATCGGCGTTACAACTAAAGAAAGGGGTGCGAAAAGGTGAATTAACCTTTGTGGCTGCGATGAAGCTAGAGCCACTTGACGAGAAGACCATTCAAGAACCTGTTGTGGTGGCGAACATCCTGAAAGAGTTCCAGGATGTTATGCCACCCGAATTGCCGAAGACTCTTCCACCACGTAGGGGCGTGGATCACAACATCGAGCTGGAGCCAGGAGTGAAGCCTCCAGCGAGACCACCCTACTGCATGTCCCCGCCAGAGTTGGCAGAACTCCGAAAGCAGTTAGGCGAACTGCTAAGCGGTGGTCTCATCCGTAGCTCCAAAGCACCTTTCGGAGCTCCAGTTCTCTTCTTGAAGAAACAAGATGGGAGCCTCCGATTATGCGTCGACTACCGAGTCCTCAACAAAGTGACAGTGAAGAACAAGTATCCCATCCTGCTCATTGCGGACTTGTTCGACCAATTGGGCAAAGCCAAGTATTTCTCAAAACTCGACCTTCGGTCGGGGTATTGGCAGGTGCGCATTGTTGAAGGCGATAAAGCGAAGACTACTTGTGTGACCAGGTATGGAGCGTTTGAGTTCTTGGTGATGCCTTTCGGCTTAACCAATGCTCCGGCCACGTTCTGCACTCTCATGAACCAGCTATTCAAGGAGTATTTGGATAAGTTCGTGGTCGTCTACTTGGACGATATCGTCGTCTATAGTCAAACGCTCGAGGAGCACGTCAAACACCTTCGGACAATTTTCAAGGTTCTCAGGGAGAACACTTTGTTCGTGAAAAGGGAGAAATGCTACTTTGCTCAAACTGAGATCTTATTCTTGGGACATCGAATCGGTGATGGCTCCATTCGGATGGATAAGTCGAAGGTGCAAGCAGTTGTGGAATGGCGAACTCCAAAGAAGGTGCCAGAGTTGAGATCCTTCCTTGGTTTCGTCAACTATTATCAACGCTTCATAGCGGGATATTCGAAGCGTGCAACCCCACTAACGGAGTTGCTGAAGAAGGAGCAGCCTTGGAAGTGGGTCTGACAAATATGAAATAGCATTCCAAGATCTGAAGGTTGCTGTTATGGAAGAACCAGTACTCAAATTGCCAGACTATGGGGAGCCTTTTGAAGTCCATACAGATGCTTCGGACTTCGCTATTGGGGGAGTACTCATGCAGGAGGGTCATCCGGTGGCCTATGAGAGCCGCAAACTCAACGAGACCGAGCGGCGGTATCCAGTGCATGAGAAGGAGATGACAGCGGTGATCCACTGTCTATGAGTTTGGCGACACTATCTCCTCGGATCGCGATTTGTGGTGAGGACGGATAACATTGCTCCGAGCTATTTCCAAACTCAGAAGAAGCTCTCCCCAAAGCAGGCGCGTTGGCAGAACTTCCTGGCTGATTTTGATATGGCAATGGAGTACAAGCCTGGGAAGGCAAATGTCGTGGCCGATGCATTGAGTCGGAAAGTGGAGCGTGTGAATGTCACACAATTGGAGGGCGGAGGCCAAGCAAGTCAGTTGCACTCCAACTTCCTTTCCAGGATCAAGGATGGACTGTATAGTGACCCCCAGGCAGTTATCCTGATGCAGCTCATCAAAGAAGGCAAGGCACGACGATTTTGGGTTCAGGAGGGACTCGTTTACACAAAAGGGAATAGAGTTTATGTTCCCCGAGTAGACAATTTGAGGCGTGAACTCTTAAAAGAGTGTCACGATTCCCTTTGGGCTGGGACACCCAAGCATTCACAGAACGTTGGCTCTCGTGGAGAGGGCTTTCTACTGGCCGAAGATGGAGACTGATGTGGAGGAATATGTTCGAATATGCCTTACTTGCCAACAAGACAAGGTGGAGCAGCGGAAGCCGGTGGGACTTTTGGAGTCATTGCCCGTACTAGAAAGGCCGTGGGAGAGCATTTCCTTGGACTTCATATCAAGCTTGCCACTTGTAGGGAGACTCGGATCGATACTCGTGGTGGTCGATCGGTTTTCAAATTTTGCAACTTTCATTGCTACTCCCCTACACTGTTCAGTAGAGGAGGCAGCCAAGCTGATGATGAAGGATGTGGTGAAGTATTAGGGAGTCCCGCACAATATCATTAGTGATCGAGACGCTCGGTTCCTGGGACGATTCTGGATCGAGCTATTCAAATTGTTGGGGTCAAAGTTATACTTCTCTACAAGCCTCCACCCCTAGACGGATGGCCAGACTAAAAGGATAAACTCGCTCCTGGAGCAATATCTTCGGCACTACGTGAGTGCCAACCAACGAGATTGGGTGAAGCCGTTGGACATTGCCCAATTCTCCTACAACTTGCAGCGGAGCTCTGCATCCAACAAGAGCCCCTTCGAGATCATTACCAGACAACAACCGTCGACTCCGCACACCATGGTCATTGGGTATACTGGGAGTAGTCCGTCAGCCTACCATTTCGCAAAGGAGTGGCATCGAAATGCAGATATTGTGCGGGCTTACTTGGAGAAGGCGGCAAAAAGGATGAAGAAGTGGGCAGACTTGGGAAGGCGACCGCAAGAGTTCAAAGTTGGCGATTTGGTGTTGGTAAAGCTCCAACCAGCATCACTCCAATTTTTTAGGAACAAAGTCCACAAAGGATTGGTGCGCAAGTACGAAGGGCCCTTCCCAATTATTAGCAGGGTAGGCAACGTCTCTTACAAGTTGTAGTTGCCGGCGTGGTTCAAAATTTACAACGTTCTTCACGCCAGCAACCTAAAAGCCTACCACTCGGATCCGCAAGATGCTTCCCGAAGTGTTCCAACTCGGCTACCTCCCATCACAGCCTCCTACGAGAAGCGAGTTGAAACCATTCTGACGGACCGCAAGATAAAGCTACCCAACGGAGTTGAGCAGACAAAGTACTTGGTGAAGTGGCGAAAGGTTCCCCGAACTGAAGTCAGTTGGGAGCCTGAAGACGCCCTACGACATGAAGAAGAGATCATCAACAACTACCAACAAGCGTCGACAAGGGCGTCGACAGTTTAAGTGGGGGAGAATGTCACGAACGGTCGTCGTGCACCCGCAACAACTCCGTTCAACGAACCGTTCGTCGCTCTCATCTACATGTACAGTTACTTGGCAGCCTGTTTTGCCTTGGTTTTGAGTCATTTTGCTTGTAAAAATGTAAGTTCAAACAAGCTGCAGCGTTACAAAGCGACCGCTCACCGAACCGAGCAAAACAGCCCCAAAACAGCTCCGTTTTCGTATGCCGTGGGCTGATTTCTGGAATCTGCCTTCGCTCACCAAAACGTCAGCCATCTCAGCCCCTTTGAACCCCCCGGGTGGCACAAAGCTGGATGGGGCTTCGGTATAGTACTGGGCGTTGAACACTCATTCGCAAGTTCGTACGTTGCCTTGACGGGAACTTGTTGTCGTGCCCGGGACTCGGTGAGCAGCTGTTTGTGGGCTTGCAGCTGTTCGTTCAACCTTCTAAAGCCCTTGTTTTCCCCCTCTCCCTCTTTTCTCTTGTGTACGTAAGGTGCTCGCTGAATTGCTTGTAAAGCTTCCCCTCTTTTCGCGAGACGTTGGGACTTGTCCGCCGCTCGTTCTTTCGAACTAATCAACTTTCTCTTTTACAGGTCCTTCGGGATCTGCGAGAGGTTACAAGTGGGCTGATCTTTGCGGAGCAATATTGCAAGGGCGAAGCGCGACTTAGGCAACGCAAGCTAAGTTCGCGTCTTGGCCGCAAGGGTACCTCACGCCGTAGGCAATTCCAGCTAAGGCCGTGACAGTATGCAGCAATGCTTGCAGCACAAGATGTTGCACAGAGATGCAAGGTCTCTTACTTTGCGGTGTTTCATTATTTATATTGTTTTTTATTTTAGTTAGTTGTGATGATGTCTTTATTTTGTCTCCTTTATATTTGTAGGAACTTGGGATTGCTGCTTTGCACATTAAGTTGCGTGCTACTGGTGGAAATAAGACAAAAACACCCGGTCCTGGTGCTCAGTCTGCTCTCAGGGCACTTGCCCGCTCTGGCATGAAAATTGGCCGTATTGGTAAGTTTAAATATAATCAGAATTGGAATTTTCTCTTTGTCTCAAAGTTTCTTCTTTCTCTGTTGTGTGACACAATTGGCATGCTATCTGGGTTAGTAAACTTCTTGGCTACGTAACACATCTGTTGTCTCACAAACCACATTCATTACATAAACGTGGGTTATGCTAATTTGAATTTGGCAATTTGTTATATAAAGTTCATGCGACTTTTGCAAATTGTACAGCATAATTATGTACAACTGTGTGACTGAGCAGGCATAAGATGGTTTTGGTGCTTAATAGTCATCATGTCTTGTTATGCATTTTCTTTCTCTTCACCTGTCAGGAAATAAATCCATTTAATTAAAGCGTACATTGTTCAGGCACCAGTAAGTATCATGCTTTTGTTTTGCATTGCCAAGTTTTGCAACCACAATATATTCTTCATATAATTCCTATTTTTCTTTCTGAGTTTGTTGTTTTGTGTTGTAGCTACCTGTGATGGTGAGTTGTGTTGTTTCTGTCTGATATGCATGGTCATGAACATAGTCTTATTGAGTAATAGTTGATTCATGTCTGCTCTGAGACGAAGCTGGCGAGTTTTGATTTTCAATCTAGCCTCAGCAATTTGTTCTACTACAGTATATGACTCTTGGGGTCCTCTAGAAACTTGTGAGTAATGGGGATCCTCATCAGTGTTGAGAACATGTATCATTTGAAATGACTGATTCTAGTCCTATCATTGGCTCGTGGAGATCTGATAAGCTTTTAACAATTAGCTTCCTGCAGGTTAATATGGAATCATTCATTCATCTGCAATCAATTTTAGGAGCACTTGTGCTTCCACAATCTATTTTGAGTTGTGTACTTTATGTAGTGGGATCTGGGAATTCTCATAGTTAAAATTTAATCATTTAAATCTTTAGAGCTGTTATGGGAAAAAATAGAATGACTACTTATTGGTGTGCCAAGATTTAGTTTGTGCATATAGGCACTGTATATGCATATGTGGTTATTTGATTGCTTCGCAAGGGACCTCATTTAGTCAAGCCACCGAAGCACAAAAATGCAAGGATTGTGTTTCTTTAACTTGTTTGGGTTGCTTTTGCTGTTACTACAGTTTAATTTGTATAATAAATGAATGTTTATGCTGGAAGAAGAGGGAGGAGACTGTAGTTCATTTAATTCCCTTCATCTGTTTATTTTCTTAGTGCTTGACGAACTTAATTTTTGTAGGTTGTCAACAATGAACTGTTGGATCTGTCGTGTTTCTTATTTAATACGGCTTATATCATGATATTTTTTAGACCTTAACTCCAGTTTTGTTTTGATTGAATAACTTGGTGGTTGCTCTCATTTACTCGTGGTGACTTGATTTATGCTGAAAGTTGGGTACTATTAACATTGAGATGCCTAATTAATCTTCTGTCCTGTATCTTATGCGGTTTGGCAAGAAAGACTTGTTCATATCACTCATGCTTTATTGCTAAGAGAACACCTGAATGTTTAATCTAGCCAGTTTATCTACAATGGGACAAATTGGATGAGTTCTCCCACCACTTCAAAAAGTGTCTGTCCTATTCTGTGGTTATATCCTGTAGATTTTTCCCTTAAAAAAAAACAAAAAAAAATCTTCTTTCCCTACTGTGGCTCCATCCTTATGTGTTGTCCCTCCCCATACCATTCTAATTATTTTTAATAAAACCTCCCTCAAGTTCATACTTATACAATGCAAATGTGATATTCCACGGGCGGATGCCGTCATTCTTATTGTAGGTAACGACGCTATTAGGTATAGCCCATTTACGATTAGCATCCTTCTTCTAGCATAAATTACTAATGGTACTAAATGTTCTATTTAAGACGTTAGGCATATAGATAAGTAACTACTACTTTGCTAGCTTGTCAATTTATGCATAATTTTCGATAAGATCTTTTGATGCATAGACAAGTGGCTCGTACGAGAAGCAATCAAGAGAATTAGGGAACACTCTAATCCACTTCTCATATATACCATTATACTAAATCCCTCATTTATACAATCCCCAAACACTAATTCTGCCTAAACACCGGACCAGGACATCAAACCGGAAACAAAAACATAATAAATACTACCACATTCCATTTCGACTCTTTAACATGTTTCCGTCCGCACCGTCAAACGAGGCGGAGGCATCCCAATCTCGATCCCGATCCCGCTCACGCCACGCGTCCTCCACGGACCCTACCGACCACCGCCAATCCCGCGCCGGCGCATCCCTGTCCAACGGCAGCGGCCGCCGCCCCGACGCGAACCGCCTCATCGCTCCCAGAGCCGGCGGCTCCGTCGCCGGCTTCGCAGCTATCCTCCTCTCCCCCGCCGCCTCCCCTGGCGTATCCCCCGGCATCGTCTCCGTCGCCGTGCTCTCCTCGCCGCCGCAGCAGAAGGTTGCTGTTACACTCGCCCAGAACCCAGTGGGCTCCACCCTCTCCATCTTCTCCTTCTCCGGTGATTGGCGGCGCCGCTTCGGGTACCGGTTCCGCTCAGTCTCGGACAGTACCTTCCCGATACACGACACCGTGGGCGACCCAGGCTCTTGCTCGGGCACCGTGGACTTCCGCCCGCGGGCGGCGCCTGGGACGGGAGGCTTCTTGGGGAAGATCGGTACTCTGGCGGGTCGGTGGCCGCTGCGGCCGAGGTAGCTGGAGTGCTGCTGAACCTTCCCGGGGAGGCCGATGATGGGGTGCTTGGCCTGGATGCCGCCGGAGAAGCGGTGCGACCTGGACCGGGGCTTGGCATGCTGCCACTGCTGCGCCTGCGCCTTGGGGTTCGTGCTGCCCTTGGTGGAGTCGTCGCGGTCATAGGCGGCGGCGCCCACGTCGGCCCAGTCGAGGCCATCATCGCCGACCGGCACCACCACAGACTCCGGTGGGAAGTCGGGATCGTCGGGCGCCGGGGGCTGCGCCACCGCGAACTGGGTCTCGCAGGCGTCCCTCGCGTCGCCTCCGCCACGGACAATGGCTTCAACGTCAACTTGTTGTGGCATCAACGCGGCACAAGAAAAAACGAGGAAGAGAGAGAAGTTGGTAACACGGAAGGAGAGGGTGGGAGTGGGAGCTTTAAAGAGGTGAAGGGTGTTTTAGGAAATTTAGGAACAAATTTATAATAAATTTTATTCCATAAAAATGTAAGAAATTGCAATTATTCTAAAAAAAACCCATAAAATGGTGGCCTTGACTTGCCGTCCGATGCAAGACGAATTGATCTACCACCGTCCATCGATGTCATCTTCTTATTAATTCAAATTTCCAATATATGAATTCAACTTATTGCATTTGCTATTTTATATACAAATAATTAGACACGCCATCTTCCCACTACCATATGTATATTTCATTTCATTGGAGAAAAATAAGAATAAAAGCATGATAAAAACAAAAATAAGAAATAAATATATGCACATTAATGCTGAGATGGCAAGTATCAATGACTAGAGTTCCGAGGGAAGAAAAGAACTTTTCGGTGATATTATTACGATGGTTTATTATATGTGGACTTTTCTTTATTATGAAAACCCTTTTTTGTTTTTAAGGATCTCGTGATGCATCATTAGATATTCTTATTGGATAAAGAACACTCCAAATTTTTTTTCTTTTAAATTTTATTTCCAAGAAGATATACAAGAAAAATAAACAAAAGGAAAAAGAGGAATACTCAAATATGATGTTTTTAATTGGGAAAAAAAAGGAAGAAAACTCCTGATTTTGACAATACTCAAATATGAGAACATAATCTCATCTACTGTAGGAAGGAAGAGATTAAAAAATTCCGAATTTGACAATCAACCATACATCTATTTTTTTTTTTTTTTTTTTCCATGGATCGATCCATAGTGTGAATCGATCCAGTTATAATATTTATATATCATATTATAATATTTTTAGTAATATTTTTTTTTAAAAAAATAAAATATAATATTTGGTGTAACTTTTGTAAAAATACTATGCTTACAATGTTTTTACACAATATTTTCAATACTACTAAAAATTATAATATTTTTATATTAATATTATATATTTTTATGATATTATTAAGAATATTATAATTGGACTCATTCATCTTATTATTCTGTATCGAAAAAGAAGGAAAAAAGAAACAGAATAGTCAAGATATAAGAAAAAATATTAAAATAAAGGATACAAATAGTCCCCACCAAATAAAAAAAAAGAAGAGATTTTTATTGAAAATTTGCCCTAGAAATTTCAACGTCCAACTTCACACAAAATAAAAAGACAGGAAAAAGAAAAAGTAATTAAAGTAGGAAGAGTGACACGGTTCTTACAAGAGTCAATCTGGTCAACACCTGCCGACAAATAGCAGCCACCCATTTTGAACTTTCCATCAAACTTTTATTATTATTATTATTATTATTAATATTATTATTATTATTATTATTCATCGGATGAATAGTTTTTTGAATGATCAAATAAATTTAGATAATGAAAGTAAAGTAGAATAGAGTTCGAAAGGAAAATCGATAGTATAGTTTTTTGAATAGAAAATATATGAACTTAATAAAATCGAAAAACGACTCACCGCCAAATTCAAAATCACAAAGGGATAAGAAAGTTCACCCCCCTAAAGAAATTAAATAAAAATATATAATTAAAAATAAAATATTCACCACTCAAGAAAGCATCAAAGACATATAGAGTTTAAGCAAGAACTTCAAGAGAGCTTTTGTAAAATATCATCCGTTTCTAAAATCATTTCTAAACCTTAAACACCAAAATAAATACTAGTGCATGAAACAACCCTTTATGTATAGGAAATTTCGAAATTAATTTTTTTATAACTACTAATCAATTCCTTTAATGCATTTTTTAACCATGACAAAAAGTACGTTGAAACACCTTTACCTTTGTGTTGGGAATATGCTAATGAGCTATCTTATTTGAGTGGGTTGAGTTGAAGATTATAAGATAATATTATTGACTGAAAAAAATATTATATCATCAGCAAGGTCTATATGAGCAAATTATAATAAATTAGACACCCCAGTATCAATTCTTCGTATTAATTCTTATAAGGAACGGAGTCTTGTGAGTTAGATTTTGTCATTCATCGAAGCAACGAAAGAGATTGGATGGATCCAACTAGATTTATTTGCCCACAAACTTTAGTTCTACACGCAGATAGTGGGTATGGCCTTCATGTTATTGTGTCCGGGAGCCAACAACAAAACAAATGAACGTCTGATCTCATCAATCCCAGTGAGTTGGGTCGTTGCTTGCGTTGGAGATTAGGCCGAGAGACGAGCTACGTACTCTAAACCTTTTGGAGTCTTCTCGACCTATTATTATACCCACTTTTTAGAGAGTGCACCCTATCCGATCGACACCGGGTGTTAGAGAAAAAGATCAAAATCAAAATTAGATACAAACAACTAATATTTTGAAATAATAATAATAATAATAATTAGTATCTTGAAACAATAAACTTGAAGATAAAAAAAAAAATAATTATTTAAAACAATTATTGTGCTATCACTTACATCCTTCTATAAAGATAACATCTATGTTGATAGATGATTACCTTTATGGTCCCACAACCGATATCTCTTTTAACTTCATCAACGTAACATAACCTAAGAATATACTTCCAATCAAACTTCATTCTTTCCTGGACATAATATGTGACGTGTGTAGAATAATCAAATATATGTAAAGAAGAATAATCAGTTGGCTTGCCAATCAACATTTCCATAGACGTCTTCAACTCGATCATAATTAAAAAGGACTGGTTCATACTCATTCTGCCCAATGAATGAAGACAAAATAATTTGCTCATCCTAATATTATAACTAGTATCTCCCAAACAAGTATGCATATACTTCTCATAATAGATTCACTAAATTTTAATCTATGCTGCTTACTTGTGACATAATACTCACAAAAAGATGGAGTTACCGATTTGAGTCCCAGGACTTTCAGAGAGAATCTTCAAATCTCATTCTAACGTATCTCCCAGTCTTTGATATTACAACATAGTAGACTCTTCTCTCGATGCAATGGCCTCCTATGGTGTCTCTCCCAAGAGCATGTAGATTAGTTAATATTTTCTCTGCTTCGTAACGATGAGCGCTTCCCTAATAATCTTCATAATATCATTCTCAATATGGGTACTATAGTCAATCTCATCCAACTGTTTTTACTGAGAGTAGTTTTTTCTTCGGGCCTTTAATATGTTAATAATACATCCTGATGGTACCAAGACTGATAATCTTTTAAGTTATGATCATTATCAAGAGAAATAAAGTGTTTTAAGACATGTTGATACTACATTCTCTCTCGAAGATCAATCTACTAAGCATCAACAAGTTCTTTTTTCTCGTATTGAAATTGTTGTTGCTTTACCGTTGAATACTTCGCCTTCACTTGAGGTACTAATCTTCTGGGGCCCTACCGGTAATCTTTCATCTTACCATTGTACTTGATATTCTTTTTTTCTTTTCGGCTTTTATCTACTTTATTGTTACTCCGACTGGGGCCCTACTTCGTCGACCTTCTTCTTGTTATGAATAACACCTCAACCTATTGTAATATTACCGATCTATCTTTCTTGTTTTTGTGTTTATTTTTCTCTTCCAAAACTATGACTATAATAAAATAAAAAAATTAGATTGGTTGTGTTATTGGTTAGGCCGATAATGATGAGTTAATCATATGAATTAGGTAGACTATATTCTTTAATGATGAAACGTTTCACGTATAGTTTCTTTTCAGATTTCTATGCATGTGGTGATCTATTTTAATTTTCTCCTTTCGCAACTCATTTGTTGAGTCTCAGTGACAAGTAATTTGATCTCTACCCCGACTGTCATATCATCTGTTACTACTCATGGGGAAAAGCTAGAGAAGTTCAGTAGGTGGACTTGGAGCAATGGCTGCAAAAGATATTATTCTATCTAATGATATTATGTCCGATGAGAGATTCTTGATCGAGGATCCTTCTATAAATTAATGATGATGAGGCTGACGAGAAAATTTTAGTATCAATTTTCAGTGTCAAAATTATATCCTTAATGGCTTAGACAATAGGTTACACAAAGTATATAGTCTAATAAAGAATTGTGGGAGTCTCTCCATAAGAAAGAAGACGTTGACACAAAGAAATTTGTGTTGAATCTCGTATTTTGATGATGAAACCATTTGATATATGTTTATGATTTAATCTGCGTTTTGAGTAACGCAGGATGCTTCGATCAGGATGAGATAATTAAAGCAGGAAAATCATGTTATGCCGGAGGAACATGTCAGAAGATTGGACGTCGGGCCGGTGGATCGGTCGACGTATCGACATAAGGCTTCGGGCCGTGGACTCGGGCATCGGGCCAAGAAGAGCGGGTATTGTGCCAAGGATATCGGAGTTGCGGAGTCAACTAGCCGATTGGGCAATAGGCTGCAGGAAAGGACGATGCGCCGAAGAATCAAACGAAGCGTCGAGGGACCAATGACATGCCGGACAACTTGGTTAATTGCTTAGGATTAATTGTCTCGATCGAAGTTTTTGTTTTGAGTGTGCAGGATTAACTACGATGGAAGAAAGACATGCAGCAGGAGTTGCGCCGGAGTCATGACAATGATCACGTTGGGAGTTCGAGAGCTCGACGGAAGTTCGGACAATCGTCGGAGGTTCTGTGGGAACAAATCCGAGAAGTCCATAAGCTTGCCAAAGAAGCTCGTCGGAAATCGCCAAGTGTATCGTCGCAAGTCCAGGAGTTTGCCGGAAGTCCGTAGGAGAATCACCGAGGGTTCATCGGATGATCAACGGATGTTCGCCGGAAGAAGCGATTGATGCACCGGTGCAAGCTGCAGAAATTGTCTAAGGATTTATCGTAGTTAGCACAATGATTAAGTTGGTAATGGGAGGTGATCCCATTAGCTTAATCTTGGGACAATTGGGCCCCTGAAAAACTCAAATTGGGTCGAATGTATCTACCCATTCGGACCCTGATTGCTGTGGGAGGTGCAACTGCCCAAGCCAGTGTTGGGAAATCATGGGGGCGACATCACATGCGCAGCGAAAGAACAAGAAAACAAAATCCCCGATTCCCAAAGAGATGTTCGTCGTCGTGCGAAGATTGATACGTAAAAATCCGCGAAACATGAAACTGCGTATAGATTGTGTTACCTAGGGAGATCGTGTATCCTTGTTTCCTTGTAGATCCTTAGGAGAGGGTGAAGGAGGTCAAACGTCCTCCTCTCTAGCGGTGATCCACACAGCAGGGTTGCGACGACGCTCCTCAAAACTCCAGGCCTGATCTGAGGTGGAGAGGAAGAGGAGAATAGGAAAGGCAAGCAAAGGCTCTAGCCTATGAGGCTCTGAATCCCTCCTATTTATAGAGGTCCCTTGTCAAACCCTAATGGGTCCTCCCCTAGTGGGTATTGGATCTGCATCCAATAAGACAAGGGCTCCGTCGGATATCTCATATCCGAACCTCTACTCATCGCAATACCTACCATATGTGTGTGACCCTCTAGGCCCAATATCGAGCTGGCCGTGAGTCATACCCGTCAGAACTCCTTCTAACTCAATGAATTATTATCTCTGTAATAATTCACTTGACTCATCGACTACGGAAGTACTAGGCCACTACGCCGTAGTCCCCAAACGATACAAGGGAATCCAATCCATTGGACCTGTCTGTCCTCAGTTACCGTGTACCTATAATCCCTCATCCATCTAATATCCCAGAGACCGTATATCGAGCATGATTTTGTCAGACCCATACGGTTTCTACTCGAGTCTCGCTCTAATCGGATTCTCCCGGAGAACTCTTTCTCTCTCAACCCGAATGACCCTAGCTAGGGATTTGTCTAAGCAAGAACACATGGGATATTCCTCTCATGACGCCGAGAGTGGATGATCCTCTATCGACACTCAATAACCCTCGTAAGGTCGACTACCACTCCCAATGACCAGCTGTACTAGATCTGGGACAGCCAAACCTATAAGTCTGGTATCAAAGAGTGGAGCACTCATATAAGACATCCTTGGTGTCTCAAGTCTAAGGACCAGATACACCACTAGGACTACGGAATCGTTGTCTGACAATAAGGCATCATCAACCATCTAGCATTCCGTAAGCAGATCAATTAGTGAACTCATTCTCCAATGAGCACCTGTACTGTATCCGTAGTGTCCCTACACGAGCAGCTATGAGACCAGCTGCATCCATCATATGGACTGGTATACAGCACACCGGTCTATCCGGTTATCACGATGTCCCTCTCGAGTAACCTATGACCGGGATTATTTAGGATATGTGTTTAAAGGTGAATCGATCTCATTATCGTGATCTCATCACGATCCGATTCCCATTGCACAAATCCAAGGACATCACAATATATGTATGCATTTATGCAATAGTTATAAAGTGATATACGCCAAAATATAATAAGCAAAAAGATTCTGTATCAAGTCACACGTGCCATCACTCACGTGATTGGCTTGCTGGGCACCTATGACTAGCAATCTCCCACTTGACCTAAAGCCAATCACCTATGTGTCTGATCCCCATCAGACCCTTGTGACGCTCAAAGACAAAATGAGACAACGGCTTTATCAGTGGATCTACAATGTTATCTTCGAATGGAACTCTTTCCACTGCTACATATCCTCGGGTTACGATCTCTCTGATAAGTTGGAACCTCCTTAGAACATTTCTGATGAGACCCGGGTTCCCTTATTCGAGTAATCGCCCTATAGTTGTCGCAATATAAGGAGATCGGCTCCTCACTACTCGGCACGACTCCCAAATCTGTGATGAACTTCTTCACCCAGACTCCCTCCTTTGCTACATCTAATGCAGCAATGTACTCCGCCTCTGTGGTCGAGTCAGCAGTGGTATCTTGCTTGGAACTCTTCCAGCACACTGCTCCTCCATTCAAGGTGTACACATACCCTGAATTCGACTTGCTATCATCGATATCAGACTAAAAACTTGAGTCAGTGTAGCCTTCAACCTTAAGGCTATTACCTCCATATACTAGCAAAAGATCCTTAGTCCTTCTCAAGTACATAAGGATACACTTTACTGCTTTCCAGTGCTCCAAGCCTGGATCCGCTTGATACATGCTCGTGACACTCAGAGCATGCGCTATATCAGGCCTAGTACATAGCATGACATACATGATAGACCATATTGCTGAGGTATAAGGTATCATATCCATGTTCGCCCTTTCTTAGAATTTTCAATGTCAAACATTTTGACAATGGTTTCTATGTACTTGGACTGGGACAAGCTAAGCATCCTCTTGGATCTATCTCTATAGATTCTAATCCCCAAGATATAGGATGCTTCCCCTAAGTCCTTTATGGAGAAGTGTCTAGATAACCAAGTCTTTACTGTGGATAGCATTCCTACGTCATTCCCAATGATGAGGATGTCATCCACATATAACACCAAAAAGGTGATAGCGCTCCCACTTACCTTTCTGTATACACAAGGCTCATCTTCGTTCTTAACGAAGTCATAAGATCTGATTGCCTCATCAAATCTTATGTTCCAACTTCGGGAAGCTTGCTTTAGTCCATAAATGGATCTAAGCAACCTACACACCTTATCTGGGCAGTTCTTGGACACGAATCCCTCAGGTTGCATCATATACACCTCCTCCTCGAGGTTCCCATTGAGGAATGCAGTTTTCACATCCATCTGCCAGATCTCATAATCATAGTGTGCTGTAATAGCCAATAGAATTCTGATGGATTTTAGCATTGCTACGGGTGAGAAGGTTTCGTCATAATCAACACCTTGCCTTTGACGATACCCCTTAGCCACTAGCCTTGCTTTATAAGTCTCTACCTTTCCATCTACTCCGATCTTTTTCTTAAAGATCCACTTGCAACCGATGAGTACAATACCTTCGAGCGCATCAACTAGGTTCCAAACCTTGTTGGAGTACATAGAATCCATCTCAGAATTCATGGCTTCTTGCCACTTCCCGGAGTCTATACTCATAATAGCCTCCTTGTAGGTCTGAGGATCAATATCCTCAACATCCTCTCCTCTAATATGTCCCACATATCTCTCAGGAGGATGAGATACTCTATCAGACCTACGTAAAGTTGAAAATTGTGTATTAGGTACCTGAACAGAATCGGGCTGTAGAGTGGTCCTTTAGCTTGGTTCTCCAACCTCGCTCAACTTTATCATTCTCCTACTGTCTCCGCCAAGAATGTGTTCCTTCTCAAGGAACACTGCTCTCTTAGCTACAAAGACCTTTTGGTCCTCGAGATAAAAGAAATAATACCCACAAGTTTCCTTGGGGTATCCCATAAATTTGCATCGCTTTGTCCTTGATTCTAACTTATCGGGGTTGTGTCTTTTAACATGGGCAGGGCAGCCCCAAATCTTAACAACCTTAAGATAAGGCTTCTTCCCTTTCCATATCTCATATGGTGTAGACACTACCGACTTAGTTGGAATTCTGTTCAGAAGGTAAGCTGCGGTTTCTAGGGCATATCCCCAGAATGAGATGGATAGGTCAGCGAAACTCATCATGGATCGTACCATATCTAATAATGTACGATTTCTCCTTTCAGAGACACCATTGAGTTGAGGTGTGTAATGAGGTGTCCATTGGGATAATATCCCATGGTCCTTGAGGAACTGAGTAAACTCTGTACTTAAGTACTCACCTCCTCGATCTGATCGAAGAGTTTTGATACTCTTTCCAGTCTGGTTCTCCGCCTCATTCTTATACTCTCTGAATTTCTCAAAGGCCTCGGATTTGTACTTTATTAAGTACATATATCCATACCTTGAGAAATCATCAGTAAATGTAATGAAGTAGGAGTAACCTCCAGTGGCATGAGTTGACATGGGTCCACATACATCACTATGTATGAGTTCCAACAACTTAGTGGCTCTCTCTCCAATTCCACTAAATGGAGAGTTGGTCAATTTTTCACGAATGCAAGGTTCACAAGTTGCATATGACACGTAGTCGAATGGATCTAGATATCCATTATTTAGTAACTTTTGAATCCTTCTTTCATGGATGTGACCTAGCCTACAATGCCACATGTATGCACTGTTCACTTCATCTCGTTTCCTCTTAGACACATTTACATTCATGATATGTGGAGTAGTGTCTAACATAAATAAACCATTATGCAATGTTCCTTTCGTGATGATCTTATCATCTAATAATATCGAACAACCATTGTTCTCAAAAACAAATTTATATCCACTAACTATTAAACATGAAATGGAGATAATGTTTTTGATAATAGAAGGAACAAAATAACATGCATCTAATGCAATAAAAGCTCCACTAGGCAGATGTAGGGAGACCTCGCCAACAGCTAATACAGCAACTTTTGCTCCATTACCCATCTTGAGGTCCATCTCGCCTCTCTCTAGTCTCCTAAGTCTTGCCAGAACCTGCAACGAATTGCATATATGATAAGCACTACCGGTATCTAATACCCATGTGTTATCATAAGAGTCTGACAAATGGAGACTAATCATGAATGTACCTGAAGCTTCATCGAGCTTTTGTTTCGCCCTTTCTGCAAGGTACTCTTTGCAGTTCCTCTTCCAGTGCCCATCTTTACCACAGTGGAAGCATTGGCCTTTGTCCTTTACTGGGTCTTTCTTAGCAACTTTTGCTTTACCTAGTCTGCCCTTGCCCTTTCCCTTCTTAAGGGACCTTCCTGCTTTCCTTTTCTTTCTGGTCTCACCAGTGTAGAGAACTGGCTTCTCTTTCTTAATAGTACTCTCTGCCTCCCTTAACATATTGAGGAGCTCTGGGAGAGTCACCTCAAGCTTGTTCATATTAAAATTCATTATGAACTGTGAAAAGGAATCTGGTAGGGATTGAAACACAATGTCCATATACAAGTTATCCTCTAGGACCATTCCTAGACCTGTGAGTTTCTCTATCCACTCAATCATCTTTAGGACATGGTTCTGAACCGGTGTCCCCTCAGTCATCCTAGCGCGGAAAAGGCTCTTGGATATCTCATATCGTTGAGTCCTTCCTTGTTCCTCAAACAATTTGCGAATATGTAGGAGAATGGATCTAGCATCCATCTTTTTATGTTGTCTCTATAACTCAGGAGTCATAGAGCCCAACATATAGCACTGAGCAAGAGTGGAGTCATCAATGTACTTCACGTAGCGAGCGATCTCATCCTCGTTTGCCCCTTCTTCGGGCGTAGGTATCACTGTATCAAGGACGTACACGATTTTCTCCGCTGTGAGAACAATTCTCAAGTTACGGAGCCAATCCGTATAATTTGGACTAATGAGGCGGTTGACATCAAGTATGCCACGTAAGGGATTTGAAAGCGACATTTTCTGAAAATAAAGATGCAGCAGAAATGAATAACATGTAGATTTTGCAAGAAATAAACTATCAAGATATGGACTTCTATCTTAATATGCTCCCACTATTTTACTAACGAGTCACGCGACACCCTCAGCACGTGAAACGGAAGTCTCCGGCAGACTTCTAGTGGGGATCAGGATCCAATCAACGTCTTAGTGTAATCTCGAGAGACTCGACCAATCACACTAAGCCTAAAAGGTAGGCAACTCTTGCTGATCACAACTCCTTGTGATTCCCGTCCTGTTCGGCCTCCGAATCACCATGGCCTCGAGGGACTCGACCAACCATGATGCTCGGTTAAGTCAACACCTTCGTTACAAGATGAGTCTGATTTGATGATATACCCTCGAGGGACTCGACCAAGTATACCATGCCCTTAGGTCACCGGTGACATCTCTTTGTCGTAAGCAAGATAGCGAATCGCGATATAGGTGAGTCTCGAGGGACTCGACCAACTCAACCTACACCGGGAATCGATTCCTACTTATAACGATGGAAGGCCACATGGGTCAATCTAATTGCCTCACGTTTACCGACTTAATATTACCGAGAGATGTTTCTAAGATTTGGTCTCCTAATATGACATGTCACACATATACATATTTAATATATATATACATCGCATGCAAATATATATACTTATCTAGTATGTGTATAATCAATTACACCAGATGATCATGGACCACAACCTAATGTGATTAGACCCGAGCCAGTAGGCCTAATCACTCACATCAAGATCTATGTGTGCAACAGTGCATCTCCATGCCCTGTGATCGTCCATCTCGTCCTCATCGGTTCCGTCGACATCTTGATGCATCTTCATGCATCGCGATCGTCCGTCTCGTGGGTCCCGTTATCGCATCCACGCTCCCGCTGCGCCTCCTCATGTGATTACAACTTAATCATAGGCACGCAGGCCCGACAATAAACGAGAAATATAATGGAGACTCGCAGACCTCAATAATAATAATCGCAAGTACACACATCACACGGTCCATGATCATCCGTCCACACATCATACATCACATGTATAAATAATCATCATCATGTAGGACTACTAGATAATAATAAAAATAATAATCAACTAAACCTTTTAATTAATTAATATTTTCTGAAATCAGGGACATGCAAGGAATTTCTGAATTTATAGGGGTATTTTCGTAATTTGGACAAAAGATAGAAATTGGAATTTCTCAAATTTCGAGGGGCAAAACTGTCTCTTGCCCAGAAAACCCTAATGCCCTTTCCCCCTACGCTGGTGCCGCCGCCGCCACCTTGCCGACGGCGGCCTGTGCGGCGAATGAGGGCACTACCATCGCCTGCAGGCGGCACGCCTGCTGGCGGCGCTGCCGCTGCGGGTGGGCGCCCCCTTCGGGCGCCGCTGCCTCCGCAGGGGGTGCTGTCCCACCGGGCGGCCGCCCCTGTCGGGGGGGGGGGGGGGGGTTTCACCCGCGGGAGCAGCGGCGGCAGGCGCCGCTACCCTACGGCGGCAAGCGCTGCTTCCTTGCGGCGGCTTTGCCTGTGGGCTGCCAGCCCCGCCGGCAGCAAGCCTGCTGCAAGCAGGCCGCCGGCCGACTGCTGCAGACGCAGCCCCTGTGCTGCCCGCCTTCGGTTGCGCTTCACGCACGCAGATCGAGGGCAGCAACTGTTGCTGCCCTTTCTCGCTTTTGCGTCAACGATTTTGACGTCAAAATTCTTCCTAAACACAACACACGTAGTTCAAAACCAATCATTCGCACGAACAACCTGGCTCTGATACCACTGTTGGGAAATCATGGGGGCGACATCACATGCGCAGCAGAAGAACAAGAAAATAAAATCCCCGATTCCCAAAGAGATGTTCGTCGTCGTGCGAAGATTGATACGCAAAAATCCGTGAAACATGAAACTGCGTATAGATTGTGTTACCTAGGGAGATCGTATATCCCTGTTTCCTTGCAGATCCTTAGGAGAGGGTGAAGGAGGTCAAGCGTCCTCCTCTCTAGCGGTGATCCACACAGCAGGGTTACGACGACGCTCCTCAAAACTCTAGGCCTGATCTGAGGTGGAGAGGAAGAGGAGAATAGAAAAGGCAAGCAAAGGCTCTAGCCTATGAGGCTCTGAATCCCTCCTATTTATAGAGGTCCCCTATCAAACCCTAATAGGTCCTCCCCTAGTGGGTATTGGATCTGCATCCAATAAGACAAGGGCTCCGTCGGATATCTCATATCCGAACCTCTACTCATCGCAATACCTACCATATGTGTGTGACCCTCTAGGCCCAATATCGAGCTGGCCGTGAGTCATACCCGTCAGAAATCCTTCTAACTCAGTGAATTATTATCTCTGTAATAATTCACTTGACTCATCGACTACGGAAGTACTATGCCACTACGTCGTAGTCCCCAGATGATATAGGGGAATCCAATCCATTGGACCTGTCTGTCCTCAGTTATCGTGTACCTATAATCCCTCATCCATCTAACATCCCAGAGACCGTATATCGAGCATGGTTTTGTTAGACCCATACGGCTTCTACTCGAGTCTCGCTCTAATCGGATTCTCCCGGAGAACTCTTTCTCTCTCAACCCGAATGACCCTGGCCAGGGATTTGTCTGAGCAAGAACACATGGGATATTCCTCTCATGACGCCGAGAGTGGATGATCCTCTATCGATACTCAACAGCCCTTGTAAGGTCGACTACCACTCCCTATGACTAGCTGTACTAGATCTGGGACAGCCAAACCTATAAGTCTGGTATCAAAGAGTGGAGCACTCATACAGGACATCCTTGGTGTCTCAAGTCTAAGGACCAGATACACTACTAGGACTACGGAATCGCTGTCTGACAATAAGACATCATCAACCATCCAGCATTTCATAAGCGGATCAATCAGTGAACTCATTCTCTAATGAGCACCTGTACTGTATCCCTAGTGTCCCTACACGAGCAGCTATGAGACCAGCTGAATCCATCATATGGATGGGTATACAGCACACCAGTCTATCCGGTTATCACGATGTCCCTCTCGAGTAACCTATGACTGGGATTATTTAGGATATGTGTTTAAAAGTGAATCGATCTCATTATCGTGATCTCATCACGATCCGATTCCCATTGCACAAATCCAAGGACACCACAATATATGTATGCATTTATGCAATAGTTATAAAGTGATATACGCCAAAATATAATAAGCAAAAAGATTCTGTATCAAGTCACACGTGTCATCACTCACGTGATTGGCTTGCTGGGCACCTATGACTAGCAGCCAGGAGGTAGCACCGCCTAGGCTAAGTCTCCCAGGGAGACTGGGCGGTGCAACCGCGCCAGCCAGGAGGTGCAACCGCCTGGGCTCAGTCTCCAAGCGAGACTGGGCGGTGCAACCTCTCCTGACAGTAGGTAGCACCGCCTGAGCTCGGTCTTCGAGCTCTGGCAGAGAGGTGCAACCGCCCCTAACAGAGGTGGCACCGCCCAGAGGCTCAGTCTTCGAGCTCTGCCAAGCGGTGCAACCGCCCCAGTCAGGAGGTGCAACCGCCTGATCCCGAAATTCCGGGAATTGACAGTTTTGAGCTCCAAATTTGAATTGGGTTGGGGCCTATAAATACCCCACCCATTCAGCACTATAACTTACACTCGAAATCTTGATATCTTTCTGTGATTCTTAGAGCTCAAAATTGTTGTAAAGGCCAAAAGTTCTCCTTCCTCTGTTTTTCAAAGTTTTGAGTTGTAAAGAGAGGAGAGAAAATTTCTGTAAGGGTTGTCTCCTAAGCTCGTCAAAATGAGTGAAACTATAAAAGGGTGGTTGGCCTTCGCCTATTGAAGGAAGGCCTCTAGTTGACGTCGGTGACCTCGTCGGTGGAGGAAGCCAAAAGTGGAGTAGGTCAAGATTGACCGAACCACTCTAAATCTCGGTTTGCATTTACTTTGAGCATTTTATCTTTACTGCAAACCTCCTAAATAGCTACTGCCTTCTGCGCTTTTATGAACGAGTTTCTAAGTTCAGAGCTTTCCGAATCTGTGTTTAGACGTAAATCGACTTTTTCGTACGATCATTACATTTCAGTTTACGTTTACATTTTGATTTCAATCATAACTGCAAACTGCCTTCTGCGCATTTATAAAACGTATCTCAAAGTTCAGTATCTTCAAAATCGGCATTTAGACGTAAACCGATTTTATCGTACGAACGTCGCATTTCAGTTTGCGCTTGCATTCTGATTTTCATCATAAATTGCAAACTGCCTTTGTAGATTTACTTTAACGTCATCTCACTTAATCTTAAGTTAAATTAATCTTAGAATCGGCTTTTACATTCAAATCGTTTTTATCAAACGAACGCAGCTTTCGATTTTAATAGTAAAAGATTTCCGCTGTACTAATTCACCCCCCCCCCCCCTCTTAGTGCTCTTGATCCTAACAATTGGTATCAGAGCCCGGTATTTCTCATTTCGGATTTACACCCGAGAGAAATGGCTCTTCATGGCTTTCAAGAGGGCTTATCGGTCTTTCGTCCACCGTTGTTTAACGGATTGGACTACACTTATTGGAAAACTCGAATGAGAGTTTTCTTGATTTCTATGAATTTGGATTTGTGGAATATCGTTGAAAACGGTTTTCAACTTCCCTCTAAACCGATGAACGAATGGTCGGATTTGGAGAAGATGTATTTTTCTTTAAACGCAAAGGCTATGAATGCCTTATTTTGTGCTTTGGACAAAAATGAGTTCAATCGGATTTCTACGTGCAAAACGGCTTTTGACATTTGGCGAACACTTGAAATCATGCACGAGGGAACTAGTAGAGTCAAAGACTCGAAAGTTAATATTTTATTGCATGATTTTGAGCTTTTTCGAATGCAACCAAGCGAGACTATAGGCGACATGTACACCCGTTTCACGGATGTCATCAATAGTTTAAGAGCTCTTGGAAAATGTTTTTCGGATTTTGAACTCGTAAACAAGATTTTGTGTTCTCTTTCTAAGAAGTGGGATTCAAAAGTAACTGCAATACAAGAAGCTAAAAACCTAAACAACTTACCACTTGAAGAACTAATTGGTTCGTTGATGACATATGAAATGGTGCATAATTCACATGATGAACATGTTGAACACAATCACCTTCCAAGGAACAGGAAGGATTTGGAACTCCGGACAAATGAATACCACTTGAGCGATGACTCAAGTGATAAGGACAATGATCAACTTGAACTTCGAACACTAAATCTTAATAAGTTTATTAAATAAAAATCTAAAATAGACAATGAACTTGAATGAAGGAAGAGGCCAAAGAAGAGGAAGGCAACCAAGGATGATTCAAGAACTTCTAAAGGTGAAACGGCAAATTGGGCTTTGACGGGCTTCGACTACATGGTAAGTAACTCAACTCTCTTGAATTATTTTGAAATTACTTGAAGTGTTTTTATGAGTGCTTAATTTAGATAGTAGGAATAGGAAATAAAAAATTATTTTTGAAAAATTATATCATGTTTTTCTTTTTAGCATCTTTGAAGAATTAAAAATTTGATCATAAAAAGTATATTGCTAAGGTTTCATGCATGTTTTGAAATGTTGAATGATGTATGTAACATTATGGATTGTAGTTATATGATATGTGATAATGCTTAAGATTAATCCATGCATGGGTATTTTAATGATTTAATGATATTGTGTGAATCTCGAAATTGATTTTGATGAAATAGTAATAACGTTATTCATGTTATGAATCTCAAAAATGATAATATGCTTCATGTGATAATATGAATACATGAAACACTTATGATATGATATAAAATATTTATCTCATCATCCAATAACTCTTCTTGATATTCCTTATGAGATGAAATGAAATAATGCATGAAATACAAATGAAGAGTTAATGATCATGCATAATAGGATGTAATGAATTCTGACATTTAGATACCATCGTTTGAATATCTATGATCATGTTGCCAAAATGATATATCATGAATGCTTGAATATCATGTTTGATATGCTCATAATATTGATTGATTTATTCAGTATCATGCATGAATGAAACATAAGGTTTTTGAAATTGTGCATGTTCGAATTTGAAAATATAATGATGCACAAATAAGATTGAAACCTACCTTTGTCATGATTTAGAAATTAATGTAAAGGGTCTTCCCTTCTTTTTGCCAATGACATGGGGGGAGAAAGAGTTGCTAATGTGCATATCTCAAAGAGAAAATTGCTAGCTTACGTGTCTTAAAATGTTGAAAAATTTTTGCTAGCTTGTATATTGTAAACTTGTTATCATACTTTCATGATGATGAGCATGTCTTATCTTCATGATTATATTTGAAAAACTATGGCAAAAATATGTCCGAATGATTGAACTTGTTAAAATTAATTTTTGGACTTTCTTGATTGAATGATCAAATCACTCGATTGCTATGATGATTTTACACAATTACATGCCCTAATAACAGGTTGGAAATTATGTGCTTTGGATACAAATATTTCCATGATAATAAGCATGTTTTGTCCTCATGATTGTATTTGAAAATCAATAGCATAGCCTTGTCCGAATGCATGAAAGTGTTAATTTCATTTTCGGATTCTCTTAACTATTTGTATCCTAACAATTGGATTTTCGAATTATCCTCTTCCAGACTTAATAAGCACATGTCATATCAAGTTTAATCCATAACATTGATTTTTGACATATGGAATCAACTAGCAAATACATCTCTCATACACTTATCATGTGAACAATATTTTTGTTTTAAGAAATGGATTTGATGAAATGATTCCTGCTTATAAATTCCTTCTTGAAAAAGGAAGTCATTTTTACGTACAAGGATTTCATTCACATACATATCTTGATACTTGTAAAAATGAAGCGTGCTTTAATATCTTATCGATTTTAACTTCATTTGAGTAAGCTCAGAAATAGCTTTCCTCCTTCATGCAAAAAGAAAATAACAAATAAAATGGAAGAAGTTTTCAAAGCTATCTCCATGTCATGTTTTCCTTGAGATGTTTGAATATTTGATATCTTATCACTCTTTGTTGAAAAATGACATGAACCTGCTCATGGCATCGCACTTATATTTAAAATTTGCTTATATCGTTCTCCTTTTTGTTGATGACAAAGGGGGAGAAATATATGAATTGATGCTATGATTGCCATATTTGCTCTATGCCATGGTTGCATTATAGTAATATATCAAGAACTGGCATCGCAACTTTACTTATTGATATCATGCCATATGATGAAATGCTACAATTAATAAACACTTGAAATGGTTGCGTTACGATATCAAAAGCTAACATTGCAAAGGAAGTAAAAATTTGCTAGCTTGCAACTTGCATATTTCAAAAAGCAAGAGTTGCCTTCTTGAACATCTCTAAATTGCTAGCTTGCAAGTTCTAAAATGTTGTAACATTGCTAGCTTGCATGTTCTAAAAGTGCTATCTTATATGCTGTAAAACTTGCATATCTAAAACTTGATAGCTTGAATGTTCTAAGCATGATGTAACATTTGCTGAATTTTCTGGCTTCAAAATTGCATGATGAAAAAAAAACTTGATATTATGTTTTTCATGCAATGAGTTGAACCAATATCACAAACACTTAATTGTGGTACTTCTCCTTTTTGTTGATGACAAAGGGGGAGAAGTATGTTGATGACATGACATGTTATGCATAAGCTTATGCATAAGTTCATGATGACGTGTTGCAAGTATTCATGATGAATATTGCAATGACTTGAATTCAGTTTGAATTCAAGATTCTATCAATATGGCATATTGATAGGGGGAGTTTGTTTAAACTCCAGGAGTTAAGTTAAACTCCATCATCAAGTGGTTGTCATCATAAAAAAGGGAGAGATTGTTGAATCTCGTATTTTGATGATGAAACCACTTAATATATGTTTATGATTTAATCTGCGTTTTGAGTGACGCAGGATGCTTCGATCAGGATGAGACAATTAAAGCAGGAAAATCATGTTGTGCCGGAGGAACATGTCAGAAGATTGGACGTCGGGCCGGTGGATCGGTCGACGTATCGACAGAAGGCTTTGGGCCGTGGACTCGGGCATCGGGCCAAGAAGAGCGGGTATTGTGCCAAGGATATCAGAGTTGTGGAGTCAACTGGCCGATTGGGCAATAGGCTGCAAGAAAGGACGATGCACTGAAGAATCGGACGAAGCGTCGAGGGATCAATGACATGCCGGACAACTTGGTTAATTGCTTAGGATTAATTGTCTCGATCGAAGTTTTTGTTTTGAGTGTGTAGGATTAACTACGATGGAAGAAAGACATGCAGCAGGAGTTGCGCCGGAGTCATGACAATGATCTTGTTGGGAGTTCGAGAGCTCGAAGGAAGTTCGGACAGTCGTCGGAGGTTCTGCGGGAACAAATCCGAGAAGTCCATAAGCTTGCCAAAGAAGCTCGTCGGAACACGCTAAGTGGATCGTCGCAAGTCCAGGAGTTTGCCGGAAGTCCGCAGGAGAATCACCGAGGGTACATCGGATGATCGACGGAAGTTCGCCGGAAGAAACGATTGACGCACCGAAGCAAGCTACAGAAATTGTCTTAGGATTTATCGTAGTTAGCACAATGATTAAGTTGGTAATGGGAGGTGATCCCATTAGCTTAATCTTGGGGCAATTGGGCCCCTGAAAAACTCAAATTGGGCCGAATGGATCTACCCATTCGGACCCTGATTGTTGTGGGAGGTGCAACCGCCCAAGCCAGGAGGTAGCACCGCTTGGGCTAAGTCTCCCAGGGAGACTGGGCGGTTCAACCGCCTGAGCTCAGTCTCCAAGCGAGACTGGGCGGTGCAACCTCTCCTGACAGGAGGTAGCACCGCCTGAGCTCGGTCTTCGAGCTCTGGTAGGCGGTGCAACTGCCCCAGTCAGGAGGTGCAATCGCCTGAGCTCGGTCTTCGAGCTCTGGCAGAGAGGTGCAACCACCCCTGACAAAGGTGGCACCGCCCAGAGGCTCAGTATTCGAGCTCTGCCAGGCGGTGCAACCGCCCCAGTCAGGAGGTGCAACCGCCTGATCCCGGAATTCCGGGAATCGATAGTTTTGAGCTCCAAATTTGAACTAGGTTGGGGCTTATAAATACCCCACCCATTCAGCACTGAAAGGTATAACTTACACTCGAAATCTTGATATCTTTCTGTGATTCTTAGAGCTCAAAATTGTTGTAAAGGCCAAAAGTTCTCCTTCCTCTGTTCTTCAAAGTTTTGAGTTGTAAAGAGAGGAGAGAAAGTTTCTGTAAGGGTTGTCTCCTAAGCCCGTCAAAAGGAGTGAAACTGTAAAAGGGTGGTTGGCCTTCGCCTATTGAAGGAAGGCCTCTAGTTGACGTCGGTGACCTCGTCGGTGGAGGAAGCCAAAAGTGGAGTAGGTCAAGATTGACCGAACCACTCTAAATCTCGGTTTGCATTTACTTTGAGCATTTTATCTTTACTGCAAACCTCCTAAATAGCTACTGCCTTCTGCGCTTTTACGAACAGGTTTCTAAGTTCAGAGCTTTCCGAATCTGCGTTTAGACGTAAATCGACTTTTTCGTACGATCATTACATTTCAGTTTTCGTTTACCTTTTGATTTCAATCATAACTGCAAACTACCTTCTGCGCATTTATAAAACGTATCTTAAATTTTAGTATCTTCAAAATCGGCATTTAGATGTAAACCAGTTTTATCGTACGAACGTCGCATTTCAGTTTGCGCTTGCATTCTGATTTTCATCATAAATTGCAAACTGCCTTCGTAGATTTACTTTAACGTCATCTCGCTTAATCTTAAGTTAAAGTAATCTTAGAATCGGTTTTTACATCGAAATTATTTTTATCAAACGAACGCAGCTTTCGATTTTAATAGTAAAAGATTTTCGCTGCACTAATTCACCCCCCCTAGTGCTCTTGATCCTAACAATTTGTAATCAGTAGATTTTTGGATTTTAAAATGATAGACTCCAAGATAGTAATAAGTCAAGTCTAACAACTTCATATTATTTAGGTTGCTATAATTATTAAAAATTATCTCTTCAAGATTTACTTTTTCTATAATAAATGAGACTTCAATATCTCATTGTCAGATTGAGGATAGAGAAAGATAATCAAATTGACAATCAAATTTTATATTAAAAAAAAATCTATGAGATTGCCAACAGAATCAAAGGCAAATATGTTAGAACATAAGATGAGAAAAAAAGAAAAAAAAAATACTCTAATGATAGTCTGAATCAAAAGAAGTGTAAATTCAAAAATATTAAGAATTTGCTTTTTCTACAATAAATAGAGACATCAAGCCACAAAATAGATAACAAAAAAAGACAAAATGCATCGGAAGATAGGTTGTTCAAAGATGTGTTTGATTTAATGCTTTCTAATATGGTGTCCAAGCTAACATGGTCGATAACAATAGAGAATGATACGCAGACACACGTTACTCATCATGTCTAGTGCTCAAGTTTCTTGTACACACTATACTCCTAGTATGTCGATGAAAGTACAAATGATACACATATGCTACCATCTTTTAAAGATATATTTTGAGAGAACTATGCTTCATAAATATGAAATATGACATGCTCATATTATCAATATGTAAAGTTAAAGTACATGCTTTTGACAAGGTTATGCACAAAGTTCTATCAAATGCTATTTGAAGCAAGTAGATATAAGCATTGATGTCTATGTTTTGTAGTGAAAAAGTATGACCTTCTAGTGTAATAAGCCTGTATACTAGTAGACTTAAGTCTAAGGTTAATTTATGGCAATGAGTATGGATACATTGATTATAAAAGAATTTTACATTGCAATAGACTGGAGATGCTTCTCGAATGAGAGTTGATCTTCTTTAAGGTAAGTAAATTGAAGGTTTAAACATCATATATGTGAAAGATAATAAATTAATTATACATGGATGAGGTACTAGTTAATTAAATGGAGATGAAAATTAAAGAGAAGTGTTATATAAAAATATTAAGACACAGATTGAAAGATAGAATTTAGACTAAAACATGTCATCTATATTAATTTAAATTAGGCTCAAATAAAGTTACTATAACACTAAAATTATATTTTAAAAAAACTTGAGATGAGACTTAATGAGATCAAACCCATGACCTCTTCGCTGCCTCTTAAGCAACTCTAAGCAAGCACCTCTTTGTTTTAGCCTTATCTTTCTCATCCACTTATAAACATTTTCCTCCTCCTTCAGCAAATCTCCCAGCTCTTCACCTCTCCTTCGTGGAAACAAGAGGACTCCAGCTCTAACGAAGAATAAGGACTGTGGCCCTTTGATGGAAACTTCATTTTAAGTCAAATCAGGTAAGTATAAACTTAATTAACTGTAAAATAGTAGTCATATCTATTATAGCATTCATGATGTATCCATTGAAAAAATATTTTCAATAATAAGATCACAATGAGTTTAATGTATATTTGAAAGTATGTTTTGAATGAGATGATTACCATAAGATAACTCTAAACATATAATATTATAATATATTCGTTACATAAGAAGAGATGCATATGAATTGACTAGAAATTGTTTGACAAGTATGAATGATGTGCAACATAGAAGTGCATGTATATGTTATTACTTATGGTGTGGAAGTGCATATACATATCATGACGTACGATGTGAGAGTATGTTTGAAAATATATTTTGAATGAGATGATTACCATAAGATAACTCTAAATATATAATATTATAATATATTCGTTACATAAGAAGATATGCATATGAATTGAATAGAAATTGTTTGACAAGTATGAATGATGTGTAATATAGAAGTGAATATATATGTTATTACGTATGGTGTGGAAGTACATATACATATCATGACGTACGATGTGAGAGTGCACATACATATTATTATGTACAGTGTCAGAGTGTATGGATATGATATTGTTGAATCCTAAAATTTCATAATAAAATCAATTAATGAGTTTATTAGACTAATATTCTTTTAAGATAAGTGACATAAAAGATATATTAATCAGAAACTTGATGCATCGAAGGAGCAATCAACGAGCTAGAGGATTAGTCGATATGCTAGAGGACGAACTTGATACTAGAGGTTTGGACATCGTGTTGGAAGGAATGAATATTACATTGGACAACGGAACATCATATGACAAAGACGATGTACCACGAGGAGCAAGTAATATGGCGAAGATAAGATGATATGTCAAAGATTTATACGAAGGGTTATAAGATTGAAGTGTTCGATTTTAATTTGTTATTTTTGGGCTAATTTTGAGCCGAAGCTTAAAATAGCCATTGGGTTTGAGTTTAGGCTGAATTGAACTCATTAAAAGGCCAAACAAATAGCCTATACAAGCTTGGGTGATAGTACCACTATGCCCAAGTGATGACACTACCTGAGTCAATTGATAATACATAAAAGTGTTGTCTGTATTTGTTGAATCTCGGATTTTGATGATGAAGTCAATTGTCATTTGTTATCTAATCTATATGTTGAGATAAGTGTGCAGGATTAACTACGATAAAAGTAAGATATGCAGCAGGAGTTGCGTCGGAGTCAAGACAATGATCACGTTGGGAGTTCGAGAGTTCGACGGAAGTTCGGACAGTCATCGGAAGTTCTGCGAGAACAAATCCGAGAAGTCCATGAGCTTGCCAAAGAAGCTCGTCGGAACACGCTAAGTGGATCGTCGCAAGTCCAGGAGTTTGCCGGAAGTCCGCAGGTGCATCACCGAGGGTTCATCGGATGATCGACGGAAGTTCACCGGAAGCTCATCGGAAGAAGCGATTGACGCACCGGAGCAAGTTGCAGTAAATGTCTTAGGAAATATCGTAGTTAGCACAATGATTAAGTTAGAAATGGGAGGTGATTCCATTAACTAATCTTGGGGCAATTGGGCCCCTGAAAAACCCAAATTGGGCCGAATGGATCAACCCATTCGGACCGTGATTTCTACCAAGCGGTTGAACCGCCCTAGCCAAGCGGTGGCATCGCCTGGGCTCAGTCTCCGAACGAGACTTGGCGGTGCAACCGCCCCTGACAGGAGGTGGCACTGCCTGAGCTCGGAGACCGAGCTCTGGTAGGAGGTGGAACCGCCTCAGTCAGGCGGTGGCACCGCCTAAGCTCGGTCTTCGAGCTCTGGTAGGAGGTGCAACTGCCCCTGACAGGAGGTGGCACCGCCTAGAGGTTCAGTCTTCGAGCTCTGCTAGGCGGTGCAACCGTCAGATCCCGAAATTCCGGGAATTGACAATTTTGAGCTCCAAATTCAAACTGGGTTGGGGCTTATAAATACCCCACCCTTTCAGTGCTGATAGTGCACCAAAAAAACCACCGAAATTCTGATTTTACATTGTGATTTTGTGAGCTTAAAAGTGTTGTATGAGTTGAAAGTTCTTCTTCCTCTTTTCTTCCAAGTCCTAATCTGTTAAGAGAGGAAAGGAAATTCTGTAAGGGTTGTCTCCTAAGCCCGTCAAAAGGAGTGAAACTGTAAAAGGATGGTTGGCCTTCTCCTACTGAAGGAAGGCCTCTAGTTGACGTCGGTGACCTCGTCGGTGGAGGAAGCCAAAAGTGGAGTAGGTCAAGATTGACCGAACCACTCTAAATCTCGGTTTGCATTTACTTTGAGCATCTTATCTTTACTGCAAACCTCCTCAAAAGCTTACTGCTTTCTATGCATATACGATTGGGTTTCAAGCTTTGCACTTTCCGAATCGGCGTTTAGACGTAAATCAGTTTTATCGTACGATCATCATATTTCAGTTTGTGTTTACGTTTTGATTTCTATTATAACTGCAAAATGTCTTTATATCTTTGCTTTAACTGCATCTCGCTTAATCAAGTGATTTACGAATCAGCATTTAGACGTAAATCAGTCTTTTCGTACGAATATCATATTTCAGTTTGCGCCTACTATCTGATTTGAACCATAACTGCAAACTACATTTATATCTTTGCTGCATCTCGGTTATTCAAAAGTTAAAGTGATTTACGAATCGGCTTTCTTACTGAAATCACTTTTATCGAACGAATGCATTTTTTTTTAATCGTAAAAGGTTTTCCGCTGCACTAATTCACCCCCACCCCCTATTAGTGCTCTTGATCCTAACAATTGGTATCAGAGCGGGGTTAACTCTCAAACGGATTAAAACCTAAGAGAGATGGCATACGTCGGAAACCAAGAGGGCCATTCTATTACACGTCCACCCATGTTCAATGGGATGGACTACACCTATTGGAAGACCCGAATGAGGATCTTTCTTATTTCTATGGATTTTGAACTTTGGAATCTTGTCAAAAATGGATTTTCGAAGTCTTCTCTTCCAATGATCGATTGTAATGAATTGGAGAAGAAGGCTTTCGCTCTTAATGCAAAGGATATGAATGCCTTATTTTGTGCACTTGATAAAAACGAGTTCAACCGTGTTTCGGTTTGTGAAACCACATTTGATATTTGGCACACACTCGAAGTGACTCACGAAGGCACAAGTAGAGTGAAAGAGTCAAAAATCAATCTTTTGATGTATTCTTTCGAACTTTTCCGGATGAAACCGAGTGAGACTATTGGCGGCGTGTTTACCCGTTTCACGGATGTCGTCAACGGTCTAAAAGGACTCGAAAAAAGTTTTTCGGATTTTGATCTCGTAAATAAGATTCTAAGATCCCTTCCTAAAAGTTGGGATCCTAAAGTCACTGCTATTCAAGAGGCGAAAGATCTAAACAACTTCCCTCTTGAAGAACTAATCGGGTCATTAATGACCTACGAGATGACTTGTAAAGCTCATGAAGAGCAAGAAGACATCCTTCCAAAGAACAGGAAGGATATGACACTCAGAACTTTAGAAGACCACTTGAGAGAAAACTCAAGTGATGAGGACTGTGACGATGACTTGGCACTTATAACAAGAAAATTTAAAAAAATCATTAAAAGAAACAAGTTTAAGAATGACACAAAAAATAAACTTGAACCCAAGAAGGACCAAGTTATTTGCTACGAGTGCAAAAAGCCAGGACACTACAAAAGTGATTGTCCCCAAGTCAAAAAGAGAACATCAAAGAAGAAGGCGCTCAAAGCAACGTGGGATGGCTCGAGCGCATCCGAAGAAGAGGAGTCCAACACCGAGCAAGTTGCTCATTATGCCTTAATGGCCATCGGAGAGGAGGTAACGAATTTAATGGATGCAGATTTATCATTTGATGAATTATTAAATGTCTTCCATGACTTATTTGATGAATGCAAGATTATTAGTAGAAAATACAAATTAATAAAAAATGAGCATGATAGTCTTACTTGTAATTTCGATAAGTTAAAAACTGAATATCATGATAGTTTAGGTTCATGCATAAAATGTCATGATCTAGAAACTCTCCAAAAGGAAAACTTGCTACTTAAAGACACCTTGAAGAAATTCGAGGTTGGTAGTAAGTCTTTGAACATGATCCTTGCAAACAAGGGTCACGTTCCCAAAAGAAGTAGAATCGGATTTGCGAGAAGTCCTCACCAAAATCCAACCACCTTCATAAAAGGCCCCATCTTACATATTCGACACCAAAGCAAATGCAACTTTTGTTGTAAACTTGGACACAAAACGCATTATTGTCCATTCAAGAAAATTAGTCCGAACAAATTAATTTGGGTTCCTAAAGGAACCATGATAAATTCTATGCAACATGATAAAAAATGTAGATCTATTTTTGAGGCACCCAAAAGCAAATGGGTACCTAAAGATCATCCTTTCTTGTAAAGATATAAAACTTCATAAGCTGGGAGCAAGAAATAATATCCTGCTCTTTGGATTCTCGATATTCATGACCTGAGATCCAAAAAGAACTCGCGATGCTCTCTAGCCTAAATAACAGAAGAGGATTAGAAAATTAAAATTACAAATGCGATATAGATACAATCCTATTTGATCCCTCAGAATTAGAAACCCATGATTCTCACTTCACATATCCTCTGGATTTTCGAACCCATTGATGTCATCCGTTCGTTACTTTCGAATCCAACTATATCATGAACTTACTAAGTTTGTCATGAACTTGCAAGGCTTACCAACTTGAACAATCTGTCACAAACATGTGCACAGCATTTAGAGTATGCACGTCACAAGATCTATCTTGATCATGCAAAATTTCTTATCTTACAATGAAAATTCTTACGTAATTAAGTAAGTAAAGTTGATTGCTCTAAATGAAAATTCTTCTTAAGTCAAAAACATTCAAATCAGATCACACTGCAGTCAGAACAAGTGCTCACCGCCCTAGTTGGAGGTAGCACCTCTGGCTATCCCGTGTTGCAAGCGATTGCACTGCCCTAGCCAGCGGTGCAACCGCCCGCAATTCTGCCTCTTTTTAACCCGAGCTAGGGCCGGCGGTGGAACCGACCCCAACTCACTCCCTTCCCCTCTTTACTCTTCCAAAGCTTCGCCACCTGCATTTCACCCCTCATAGCATCCCAAATACTCCTCATTTTGAAACAAAGATCAATAATCTCTCCTTCTATTAAAGATCTCACTAAGGTATTCTCTAAGAACCCCTTAAATTCTGTTTTTGATTTATTTACTCTTGCTCATTACTATCCTCTTAAATAGCAGTAGTTATGGGGTCTAGAAGATCCTCAATGGACAAAGGGAAGAGGAGATTAGTGGAAGATTTTGATCTTACCCTTTTCGATTCAAAATATCATGCTGAAAAGTTTTCCTCTTTCGAACTTAGGAGTGTCAATAAGGGAAAACATGTAGATTTAAATGAACTAAAAGACTTAGAAACAATCCAATGGTTTACAAACTTAGATCTACTCCCTATTTTACAAATTAGTGAACCAATCTATCCAAGACTTGTTAGACTGTTTTACAACAATATACAAGTAGATGAAGAAGAAAGAATGTCTACCTATCTCTTAGGACAACACATCTCTATTACGGATAAATTCATTTGCGACATGATAGGCATTTCCCTAAAAAATAGAGGACTTTATTTTGGAGGATCATGGGATGATGAAACTATTGGGACAACATATGTTGAAGCCTTCGAAACAATTTTTGCCAATCCCAACTTAGCATTTGTTCCTAAAAGTTGTGAACATCTACTACCACTAAACACTAAGGTACTTCATCATATCCTAACTAGCATCATTCTCCCTAAACAATACCATCATGATGAAGTAAGCCAAATAGAATTAGGAACTATATATTGGATCATGAAAGGACATGACATCTGTCTTGGTTATCTTATCCAGCAAAACATGTTAGAACTATATAAGAAAGACATGATGCTTCTATATGGTGGAATAATCACTAGAATACTGAAAGCCTATGATATTCCAATACCACCAGAAGAAGAAGTAATAAAAGTAGATAAGTTTAGCATAATAAATAAAAATCTACTTCACCGATTAAGATGTGTTTATAGAAACGGTAATTGGGTTAGAATGCCTAGAAGAACCGATCCCCCCCAACTTGAACCGGAACCGGAAACACCAATCTTTAGGGGTACTCAATCTCCTCCGATCTATCCCTTTGAGGAAACACATTCATTTGAGCAAGCTACTGCATCATCTGTCGAAGATATTGGGATTCGGATGGACCGATTTGAACAAAGACAAGAACGGCTTGAACATCGACAAGATCAAATCCTATCTGAGCTGTAGCAAATTCATCGACAATTTGACTCTTTATTTAGGCACTTTAATTTTCCACCTCCTGAATGAGCTTGTGAACACAATCACTTATTGTTATTGTAAACTCTTTATGTTACTCACCATGATGCCCTTTGCCTTGATCCTTGATATGGTTACCTGATGTATTTATTTGTGAGCATATGCAGAGTTACAAACATCTCTCATTGTTTAATCTCGTTATTCATTGTCGGATTTTACATTGAAACTAAATGTTTTTATAACTACTTTGAAAACCTTGTGCCTTGGTTTCCATTGATAAATATGATTTGAGAAAATGATATACCAATGCAGTTGATGAGTCATGACATTGTCATGATATTATTATTGTCATAACACTAAACATCAACTAGCTGATATCTTTACAAAACCTCTAAGTGAAGAACAATTTAATTTCATAAGAAGAGAATTAGGAATGTTAATGTGTCCGAATACATAAACTTGTTGAAATTATTTTTCGGACTTTATTTATTGATTGATCAATTTCACTTAATTGCTATGATGATTTTACATAATTACATGTGTATGAAAATTTCCATGATGATAAGCATGTTTTGTCTTCATGATCATATTTGAAAATCAATAGCACAGTCTCATCCGAATGCATGAAAGTCTTAATTTCATTTTCAGATTCTCTTAAAAACCGGAGTTTCTCGATACATTATCCTCTTCCGGACTTAATAAAGCATATGTCATAACGAGTTTAATTCTCATCATTGTTGACATATGAAATACATCTCTCATACACCTATGTGAAGAACATTCTGTAAAGAAATAGATTTAATAAAATGATTCCTGATTATATGAATGATAGTGTTTTTACTAACAAGGATTCGTTTCTAATACATATCTTGATCCTTGTGAAAATGAAGCAAGATTTAATCTCTCATCAATTTCAACTTCATGTAAAGTAAACTCACAAATAGATGGTGGAGATGCGAGGTAAAAACAAAATTGATATCTCCATGTCATGTTTGCATAATTGACTCACTATTGAAAATGACATGAACCTAGTAAAGACATCACTTATGCTCAAAATTCGCTTATATTGTTCTCCTAGTATAACAATTACCATGCTTTTTGTTGATGATAAAGGGGGAGAAATATATGAGTATTAATGCCATGCTTGCATCACCAAGAGATATATGAATTGATGCCATGATTGCTATGCTATGATTACTATAATTTACATTATGCCTTGTTTGTATCATGTCAAGATATCAAACAAAAAATCTTACTTCCTAGTTTTACAAGTTGATATCTTACAATATGATGAATTGCTACTATTACCATCATTCAAACTTGTAATGTAAAATTTAAAAATGAATGTCAAGCCTTGACATCATCTTCAGAGAGATACATCATGATGGGAATCATGATGGGAGTATTGATAAGTTTAAATGATTTTAACTTATCAATATGTCTCTTGAATTCAAAGGTTTTGAATTCAAGAATGACTTATCTCAAGTATGACATATAGACAGGGGGAGTTAAGGTTAACTCCATTATCAATTGATTATCATCATCAAAAAGGGGGAGATTGTTGAATCTCGGATTTTGATGATGAAGTCAATTGTCATTTGTTATCTAATCTATATGTTGAGATAAGTGTGCAGGATTAACTATGATGAAAGTAAGATATGCAGTAGGAGTTGCGCCGGAGTCAAGACAATGATCACGTTGGGAGTTCGAGAGTTCGACGGAAGTTCGGACAGTCGTCGGAAGTTCTGTGGGAACAAATCCGAGAAGTCCATGAGCTTGCCAAAGAAGCTAATCGGAACTCGCCAAGTGGATCGTCGCAAGTCCAGGAGTTTCCCGGAAGTCCGCAGGAGCATCACCGAGGGTTCATCGGATGATCGACGGAAGTTCGCCGGAAGCTCGCCGGAAGAAGCGATTGACGCACCGGAGCAAGTTGCAGTAAATGTCTTAGGAAATATCATAGTTAGCACAATGATTAAGTTGGAAATGAGAGGTGATCCCATTAACTTAATCTTGGGGCAATTGGGCCCCTGAAAAACCTAAATTGGGCGAATGGATCAACCCATTCGAACCCTGATTTCTACCAGGCGATTGAACCGCCCCAGCCAGGCGGTGGCACCGCCTGGGCTCAATCTCCGAGCGAGACTGGGCGGTGCAACCGCCCCTGACAAGAGGTGGCACCGCTTGAGCTCGGTCTTCGAGCTCTGGTAGGAGGTGCAACCGCCTCAGTTAGGCGGTGGCACCGCCTAAGCTTGGTCTTCGAGCTCTGGCAGGAGGTGCAATCGCCCCTGATAGGAGGTGGCACCGCCCAGAGGCTCAGTCTTCGAGCTCTGCCAGGCGGTGCAACCGCCCCAGTCAGGCGGTGCAACCGCCAGATCCCGGAATTTCGGAAATTGACAGTTTTGAGCCCCAAATTCAAACTGGGTTGGGGCCTATAAATACCCCACCCTTTCAGTGCTGATAGTGCACCAAAAAAGCCAACGAAATTCTGATTTTACATTGTGATTTTGTGAGCTCAAAAGTGTTGTATGAGTTGAAAGTTCTTCTTCCTCTTTTCTTCCAAGTCCTAATCTGTTAAGAGAGGAAAGGAAATTCTGTAAGGGTTGTCTCCTAAGCCCGTCAAAAGGAGTGAAACTGTAAAAGGGTGGTTGGCATTCACCTATTGAAAGAAGGCCTCTAGTTGACGTCGGTGACCTCGTCGGTGGAGGAAGCCAAAAGTGGAGTAGGTCAAGATTGACCAAACCACTCTAAATCTCAGTTTGCATTTACTTTGAGCATCTTATCTTTACTGCAAACCTCCTCAAAAGCTTACTGCTTTCTGTGCATATACGATTGGGTTTCAAGTTTTGCACTTTCCGAATCGGCGTTTAGACGTAAATCAGTTTTATTGTACGATCATCATATTTTAGTTTATGTTTATGTTTTGATATCTATCATAACTGCAAACTGCCTTTATATCTTTACTTTAACTGCATCTCGCTTAATCAAGTGATTTACGAATCAGCATTTAGACGTAAATCAGTCTTTTCATACGAATATCATATTTCAATTTGTGCTTACTATCTGATTTGAACCATAACTGCAAACTGCATTTATATCTTTGCTACATCTCACTTATTCAAAAGTTAAAGTGATTTACGAATCGACTTTCTTACTGAAATCACTTTTATCGAACGAACGCAGTTTTTTTTTTATCGTAAAAGGTTTTCCGCTGCACTAATTCACCCCCCCCCCTCTTAGTCCTCTTGATCCTAACAGTATTATCAATAGTAGTACCACTAGTCCAAATGATAGTACAACCTCGGGTAGTGATGGTATCATCCAAAATTTAAATTTTATAATGATGGTACTATTAGAGTCTAGATTTATAGCTCATGTCAAAAGTCATGATGATAGTCTCGAAATTTAAAATTTTAACTATATTTTAAAATCTTCTAGGGACTATAAATACCCCACTTAGGCTTGACTAATAGAGCATCCATCTTGCAATAATAAAGTATTATACATTCATTTGGAGTATATTTTGAGTCTCCTTCTCTTTTTTAGATTGGTTGTAATATTAAGTTATAGAAGATAAAAGATCTTTTGTAAAAAGTGAGTATGAAAGTTATCTTCTAAGCTTAAAGAAAGTTATAACAATGGTAGTTAATTTTCTTCTATTAGAAAGAACATCAGTAGTAATTTTCTTCTATTAGAAAGAACATCAGTAGTCATAGTTGATGGCCTTGAGGGAAGAAGAATCATGAGTGGATATATGACAGGAAGTCCGAATCACTATAAATTAGTTTACCTCTCTTTACTTATGTTTTTATTTGTGACTTAATATTATTCTCTTTACTCATAACTATTCTTAATCAATCAAAAGGGACACTCTATTATACATTCTCCATATTTAATGCGACATGTTATACTTATTGAAAAACATAAATAAAGATTTTCTTACCTTTTATAATTACGATTTATGGAATATTATTAAATTTTATTTTTAAAAATCTACTAAACCAATAGATAATTGGAATGATTTTAAAAAGAAAATAAATTTTAAATACTAAAATCTATAAATACTTTATTTTATACTTTAGATAAAATTAAATTAATTAAATTTCTACTTATAACACTACACATGACATATTATATATACTTGAAGTCACATATGAATCAACTAATAGAGTAAAAGAATATAAAATTAATCTTATTGTTTATAGTTATGAGTTATTTAAAATAAAATCAAGTTATTTAAAATATGTACACACACATCTTATAGATGTTGTCAATGGATTAAAAGCTCTTAGTTAAAAATAATACTAATATTAAATTAGTGAGTAAAATTTTAAGGCCTCATCCTAAAAGTTAGGATCCAAAAATAATGGTGATCGAAGAAGCTAAATGTTGAATCTCGTATTTTGATGATGACAACCACTTGATGACGGAGTTAAACTTAACTCCCGGAGTTTAAACAAACTCCCCCTATCAATATGCCATATTGATAGAACCTTGAATTCAAACTGAATTCAAGTCATTGCAATATTCATCATGAATACTTGCAATACGTCAACATGAACATATGCATAAACTTATGCATCACATGTCATGTCATCAACATACTTTCATCAACATACTTCTCCCCCTTTGTCATCAACAAAAAGGAGAAGTATCACAATCAAGTGTTTGTGTGTGATATTGGTTCAACTCTTTGCATGAAAATCATAATATCAAGTTTTATCATCATGCAATCTTGGAGCTAGAAGATTTAGCAAGTATTACATCATGCTTAGAACATTCATGCTATCAAGTTTTAGATATGCAAGTTTTATAGCATATAAGATAGCACTTTTGGTAATGTTCAAGATAGCAAGCTAGCAAATTAGATATGTTCAAGAAGGCAACTCTTGCTTCTTGAAAATTTTGCTCATTTTGCTAGATGCGCAAGTTAGCATTTTTGCCTCTTGAGATAGGCAAGATAGCACATTTTCTTCTTTTGAGATAGCAACTTTTTGCTTCTCTTTAGACCAACAAGCTAGCAATTTTTACGATATACAAGTTTCACAATATATAAGCTAGCAAAAGTTTCGAAAGCACATGCAAGATAGCTTTCTTGTGTAAACTCATGATTCTTGCTTCCTATTGCAATGTGCAAGTTGCAAGTTTTGCTTCTTGAGATATTCAAGATAGTGATGTTCAAGAAGACAATTTTTCTTCTTGAAATAAGCAAGTTAGCAATCTTTGCTTCTTAAAATAGGTAAGCTAGCAATCAAGTTTTTGCATCTTCTTGACTTGTACAAGCTAGCTATCTCCCCCTTTGTCATTGTAAAAAAAAAAGAAAGAGAGAATACAGTTTTGTAGTTCTCTTTTCCTTTTACAACGATTTCAAAATCATGACAAATGATGAATAATCAAGTTATGAATGTCAAGATAATTTTTCATCATGAATATTTTATCATTGCATGCATCATTATCATAAATTGAAGTATTACATGCATGATATCATATCACCATTCATAATTACATTAATATTTCAATATAACAATTTCTTCTCAAAATGTGTAACTTGGCACTCATAGCATTTTAAATCATGATTTACATCATATGCAATACATCACATCATAATTAGAAAGCACAAGTATTGCATGCATAATTGTACATCATAAATGTTTCATATCATGATGGTATCAATTTTGTCAAATTATATCCTACCATGCATGATCAAAACTTCTCCCCATTTTATCATTGAAAACAAGAAGAAAGTAGGGGGAAGAGCATAAAAGTGTTAAATATTTCAATCATTTCAAGGCATTTACATCATAGATCAAGTCATGATTCGTGATTCATCATAAAGCAAGTTAGTTTTCAATCATCACATAAGGCTTTTAAGGAATTTTTGAAACATAGGAGAATGATTAATTTAAGCGTACAATGTTTCAATCCAATTCAAGTCATGAATATCAATGCTTTCATATTGTGAGTATCAATTCATGAATACCACAAGATATTATTTGTGACTTTAATTTTGCAAGATCAAGATTATGATTTAGATAAAACTTATTCAAATCAAATCATTAACTTGAAATTCATAATCAAGTCATTAATTTCGAGATTCACAAAATATCATGAAATCATTAATCTCGATCAAATGGGAAAAGCATTTTTTAAGATATTCCTTTTCATCTAAGCATGCCTTAGTCTTTATATGCCAAATTAAGATAAGCATGAAAGTTCAAGACATAAGGCAAAGAAATCTTGTATTATGAAATATATGATATCAAGGCTCATGATTCATTCGAAAAGATATAGTACAAAGAGCAACTTGAAACATTCTTATCAAGATCACATTTTAATAATTATTCTCTTTAGCAAAGAATCACAAAAGCACTTTATTTTTGCATAAGAAATCACATTGTGTTATGATTTATAAATTCTTTTTCTGCACACAAATCATAGGAGATATGAATGTGAAACAAATCTAAGCAAAAACACTATCATTCATATTTCAAGATGGAGTTTATAAGTATGAATCATTTCATCAAATCCATTTTAGAAAAATATTTTTCATAAGTGTATGAGAAAATCCGATTGTTAGGATACCAATTGTTAACTGAATCCAAAAATGAAATTAACACTTTCATATATTCAAACATGATTTTTGCTATAGATCTTGAAATTAAATCAAGAAGATCAAACAAGCTCATGATCATGGATAACTTAAAATCACATGCATAAAATTGTTAATAACCATTTCATATTACATCTTTATGCATTACTTTAAATCAAACGTGATTTCATTCAACAATGTTAATCAAACATGATACACATTATTACTTCTTAACCATGATCAAAATCATTTTGTTTGTTTATCATAAAATATGCAATATTATTTTCGAAATTATCAGCATGATCATAATTTTTGTATTTTTATTTTTAAACATGTAATTTTCAAGAAAATTAGTTCTAAACTAAAAAAGAAAATATATCATGAAAGCATCAAGTAATTTCAAAATAAACCAAAGGCATTTTAATTACCTCAATGTCGTAAGCTAGTAAGGCGTAGTTTGCCGCCTAGCTTTTGTTGACTTTCTCGTCTTCAGATGAGCTCGATTCATCCCAATTTTTTGTTCTTCTTCTTGCGTTTAAAGCAAGTAGTTCCATTCTTTTTGCTTTTTAATTTTCGTTTCATTTGTAGTTTAAGTTCACCATCACTTGAGCTTATGCTCGAGTGGTCTTCAAATGTTCTATGTCCCAAATCCTTCCTGTTCTTTGGAAGGTGGTTCTCAAGTTCTTCACGTGCATTGCACGTCATTTCATATGTGATCAATGAACCAATTAGTTCTTCAAGTGGAAAATGGTTCAAGTTTTTCGATTCTTGAATAGCAGTTACTTTTGAATCCCAAGTTTTAGAAAGTGAGCGCAAAACTTTGTTAACGAGTTCAAAATCCGAAAAGCTTTTACCAAGTGATTTTAAACCATTGACGACATCCGTAAAACGGGTGTACATGTCAACAACGGTTTCGCTTGGTTTCATATGAAAAAGCTCGAAATCATGCAGAAAAATATTAACTTTCGAGTCTTTGACTCTACTAGTTCCCTCGTGCGTGATTTCAAGAGTGCGCCAAATATCGAAAGCCGTTTCGCACAAAGAAACCCGATTGAACTCATTTTTGTCCAAAGCGCAAAATAAGGCATTCATAGCCTTTGCGTTTAAAGAAAAATACTTTTTCTCCAAATCCGACCATTCGTTCATCGGTTTGGAGGGAAGTTGAAAACCGTTTTCAACGATATTCCATAAATCCAGATTTAGAGAAATTAAGAAAACTCTCATTCGAGTTTTCCAATAAGTGTAGTCCAATCCGTTAAAGAACGGTGGACGAAAGACCGAACAGCTCTCTTGAAAAGTCATTTCTCTCGGGTGTAAATCCGAAATGAGAAATACCCCGCTCTGATACCAATTGTTAGGATCGAGAGCACTAAGAGGGGGGGGGGGGGTGAATTAGTGCAGCGGAAATCTTACAGTAATTTAAAAACGAAAGCTACGTTCGTCCGATAAAAAACGATTTCGATATAAAAGCAGAATCACAATGCAGTTTACGTCTAAGCGCAGTTTTGCGTCTAAGCGCAGTTTGCGTCTAAACACAGTTTGCGTCTAAGCACAGTTTGCGTCTAAGCGCAGTTTGCGTCTAAACTCAGTTTTACGTCCAAACGCAGTTTTACGTCTAAACGCAGTTTTACGTCTAAACGCAGTTTTACGTCTAAACGCAGTTTTACGTCTAAACGCAGTTTTGCGTCTAAACGCAGTTTTACGTCTAAACGCAGTTTTACGTCTAAACGAAGTTTTACGTCTAAACGCAGTTTTACATCTAAACGCAGTTTTGCGTCTAAACGCAGTTTTACGTCTAAACGTAATTTTACGTCTAAATGTAGTTTTACGTCTAAAAGCAGTTTTGAACCTTGAAAAGCGTTTTACGTAGAAAGCAATTTGCAGTTATAAATGGAATCCGAATGTAAGCGTAAACTGCAGTGTGAAGATCGTACGAAAACACGATTTACGTTTGAATGCAGATTCTGAAAGATCAGAGCTTAGAAACTCGTTCGTAAAGGCGTAGAGGGCAGTAGCAATGTAGGAGGTTTGCAGTAATGATAAAGTGCTCAAGGTAAAAGCAAACCAGAGATTTAGAGTAGTTCGGTCAGTCTTGACCTACTCCACTTTTGGCTTCCTCCTCCGACGAGGTCACCGACGTCAACTAGCTGCCTTCCTTCAATGGGCGAAGGCTAACTGCCCTTTTACAGTTTCTCTCCTTTTGACAGGCTCAGGAGACAACCTTTACAGATCCTTTCTCTCCTCTCTTTACAACTCAAGACTTGAAGAACAGAAGGAGGAGAACTTTAGGACTTTACACAAATTTGAGCTCTTAGAATCACTGAAAAGATCAAGAATTCGGTGTGGATCTGATATCAATTCAGTGTTGAATGGGTGGGGTATTTATAGGCCCCAACCCAATTCAAATTTGGAGCTCAAAACGATCAAATCCCGGAATTCCGGGATCAGGCGGTTGCACCTCTTGACTGGAGAGGTGGCACCGCCTGGCAGAGCTCGAAGACTGAGCTCAGGCGATTGCACCTCTCTGCCAGAGCTCAAAGACTGAGCTCAGTGGTTGCATCGCCTGGCAGAGCTCGAAGTCTGAGCTCGGTGGTTGCATCACCTGGCAGAGCTCGAAACTGAGCTCAGGCTGATGCACCTCTCTGCCAAAGGTGGTTGCACCTCTCTGCCAGAGCTCGAAGACCGAGCTCAGGCGATGCATCTCCTGTCCAAAGAGGTTGCACCTCTCTGCCAGAGCTCGAAGACCGAGCTCAGGCGATGCATCTCTTGGCAGAGCTCGAAACTTGAGCTCTGGCGGTACTACCTCTTGACAGAGGAGGTTGCACCGCCCAGTCTCGCTTGGAGACTGAGCCCTGGGCGGTTGCACCTCTTGGCTGGGGTGGTTGCACCGCCCAGTCCCGTTGGAAGACATGGCCTGGGCGGTTGCACCGCCTGGCTGGGGCGGTTGCACCGCCCAGTCCCGCAGCCCAGGCGGTTGCACCTCCTGTCCTAGGCGGTTGCACCGCCTGGTGCAATCAGGGTCCGAATGGTTCGCTCCATTCGGCCCAATTTGAATCTTTTCAGGGGCCCAATTGCCCCAAGATTAAGCTAATGGGATCACCTCCCATTTTCAAGCTTAATCATCGTGCTAACTACGATTAACTCTAAGACAACTTCTGCAGCTATGCTCCGATGCGTCAATCGCTTCTTCCGGCGAGTTTCCGGCGAACTTCCGTCGATCATCCGATAAACCCTCGGTGATCCTTCTGCGGACATCCGGCATACTCTTGGACTTTGCGACGATCCACTTGGCGAGTTCCGACGAGCTTCGCTTGGCAAGCTTCTGGACTTCTCGGATCTGTTCTCGCTGAACCTCCGACGACCGTCCGAACTTCCGTCGAACTCTCGAACTCCCAACGTGATCATGATCTTGACTCCGGCGCAACACCTGCTGCTTGTCTTACTCTTATCGTAGTTAATCCTGCACAACAAATCAAAACTTCGATCGAGACAATTAATCCTAAGCAATTAACCAAGTTGTCCGACATGTCATTGGTCCCTCGACGCTTCGTCTGATTCTTCGGCGCATCGTCCTCTCGTGCAGCCTATTGCCCAATCGGCCAGTTGACTCCGCAACTCCGATATCCTTGGCACAATACCCGCTCTTCTTGGCCCGATGCCCGAGTTCACGGCCCGAAGCCTTCTGTCGATACGTCGACCGATCCACCGGCCCGACGTCCAATCTTCTGACATGTTCCTTCGGCACAACATGATTATCCTGCTTTAATTGTCTCATCCTGATCGAAGCATCCTGCGTCACTCAAAACACAGATTAAATCATAAACATATATCAAGTAGTTTCATCATCAAAATACGAGATTCAACAATCTCCCCCTTTTTGATATATGTTTATTGATAGGGGGAGTTTGTTTAAACTCCGGGAGTTAAGTTTAACTCCGTCAATAAACATCTCATCCTGATCGAAGCATCCTACGTCACTCAAAACGCAGATTAAATCATAAACATATATCAAGTAGTTTCATCATCAAAATACGAGATTGTTGAATCTAATACTAGACATGCAGATTTCCCGTGACAGGAAAAACAAGAAGATTTGGTTGTCACAGGAGAAATATATCGAGAAGGTATTGGAAAGATTCAGTATGAGCAACGCAAAACCAATTGGTTCTCGTCTTGCAGGTCACTTCAAGTTGTGCTCAGAACAGAGTCCGTCAAGTGATGAGGAGAAGGAGAAAATGCAAAAGGTTCCTTATGCTTCAGTAGTTGGAAGTTTAATGTATGAAATGGTATGTACGAGGCCGGACATCGCATATGCAGTGGGTGTTACTAGCATATTTCTTGCAAATCCAAGCAAAGAGCACTGGGCAGTAGTGAAGTAAATTTTTCGATATCTCAGAGGGAGCTCTAAGGTTTGTTTAAGCTTTGGAGGTGGACCACATGTGTCGACAGGTTACACAGATGCAGATATGGAAAGAGATATAGATACGAGAAAGTCTACTTCAGGTTATGTACTTACTTTTGCAGGGGGAGCTGTGTCATGGCAATTCAGGTTGCAAAGGTGTATTGCTCTCTCTACCACAGAAGCAGAATATATTGCTGCTACAGAGGTATGCAAAGAAATATTATGGATGAAAGAATTCTTACAAGAATTGGGGCTGAAACAGGAAAATTATGTGGTGCATTATGACAGCCAGAGTGTCATCCATTTATGTAAGAACCCAATGTTTCATTCCAAATCAAAGCATATAGATGTCAGATACCACTGGATTCGAAATGTATTTGAAGAGAAGCAGTTGCAGCTTCAGAAAATTCATATAGATGACAACGGAGCAGACATGTTGACGAAGACCTTACCAAAAAAAAGACAGGAGATATGCCGACAGCTGGTCGGCATGACTTCACATTGAGGAGTCATGGGACAGCCTCTTTTATGGGCTGAAGGGGGAGGTTGTTGGGCTAATAGCCCATATTCAGCCCATGTGGGCTAGAGCAGTCCACAGCCCACACCCCCTCTTAACCTAACCCTAATTAAGATTAGGGGGTGTGGTGGCTGCGTTTTAGAAGTAGAAAAAGGCTATAAAAAGGCAGCAACGAGGCAGATCTTGAGAGCCACGGGATTCCAAAGAGAAGAAGGAGAACAAGGCAGAAAAGGAAGAGAAAGAAAGGGAAGAAGACAAGGACAACGCAGAGAGATTGTTCTCAATCATCTAGTAGTGTTCTCATCTCAGGTTAGATCAAATCTACAGTAGACTCTTGCTATGATTACTTGGGGAGGTTTTAGATATTGTGGGCAGTGACGTGATCCTTGTATCCCAGTTATTCTCTTGTGGTTGTTACTAGGGTTTAGGGCAAGAGATTGAGATTTGTATATTCATTATTCTCATAGTGGATTATCTCTAGTTTGCCCCATGGTTTTTACCCTTCACATTGAAGGGGTTTTCCATGTATATCTTGGTGTTCTGTTTGATTGTGCTTCTATTTAATTCTGCTGCGTATTATGGTCTTCTAGTATTTGTTCGTATACAAAGGTTATTCCCCTTTATATCTCCATCACTTAGTTCAATTGGATAACTATGTTAGGAAAGATTCACTATAAGCACTTGAGAGACTACTCGAACTCATTTTTATGATAAACAAGTACTACATGTAGAGTGTATTAGGATAAGTTATACCTTGAATAATTCCTATATCCAAGTGAGGTATGGTAGGATACTCTTAATAGGAAGTCACAAATATAAGTGTGAAGTTGGGTTGCTTCTATAAAAATTTTGAAGGCTAAAATTCTCTAGAGCACTTATGTTGAACGCCAAAATGAATACAACTATAAGAACCTTAAGGTGTGAGAGAAAAAAAATTTACGAGTACTATTATCTTAGTTTATATGAACGATGAATAGTTCAAGATATCATATTCGCTAATTAGCCAAATAAATATAATAGTATTCCACTAAGAAAAGTTTAAAGCCATAAACTACCTCCAATATCCTCTCACATATATTTTTTTTAGTGTCTGCATATTCATGTGTATTTTATTGGATAATTTTCATTCATATAAAGGATTGTTAGAAATGATAGATTAAAATAATTTTCAAATAAATGAAGAAAATTTTACTTAAATAGACATGACCTTTCACCCTACTAGACAATATTTTTCACTCAAATAGGCAAAACCTTTCAACCAAACGAACATGGCTTTTCACTCCAATCTCTCAAACATTTATAAATAGACTTTGTCTCTTGCATTCATTTAATGAAAAATTGAATTTCAATCTTACATCATTTAACATAGAGAA